>NW_017671506.1:70616-283255 GCF_001879085.1 Nicotiana attenuata
TTTTCCGGTTGATAGGTGAGATTTTGATATAGGGGTCGGAATGGAATTCCGGAAGTTGCAGTAGCTTCTTTATGTCATTTGGGATGTGTGTGCAAAATTTCAGGTCATTCGGACGTGGTTTGGTATACTTTTTGATCAAAAGCGGAATGCGGAAGATTTTAGAACCTTAGGCTTGAATTCGATGTGTTTTGGTGGTTTTGATATAGTTTGGGGTGTTTTGAAGGTTGGTATAAGTTTGAATAGTAGTATAGGCTGTGTTTGTGCTGTTGGTTGAGGTCCTGGGGGCCTCGGGGTGATTTCGGATGGTTGACGGGAAGTTTGGAAGTGGTTTGGCAACTAAAGTGTTGGAATTGCTGTCATAACCGCACCTGCGGCTAGGTGACCGCAGGTGCGGTCTCGCAGAAGCGAAAAAGGGGCCGCAGATGCGGCCAGAGGCGTGATTGGCTGTGACGGCAGAAGCGGTTGTGGACCGCACCTGCGATGGCGCATGTGCGGATTGGGCATCGCAGATGCGGAAAGGCGGAGCTTAAGTAAAAATCGCAGATGCGGTACCTTGGACCGCAGATGCGGTCGATTGACAGCAGGTGCGAAAAGCCTGGGTCAGAATGTTTATATTTCTTCCTTCGCGATTTTCAGAGGGTTTCACCATTTTTAAACATGAATTTTGGAGCTTTGGGCGATTTTGGAGAGGGAATTCAAGGAGACTTCTAGCCTGTTTGGCCAAGCTTCTTTTTGGCCAAAAGTGCTTTTTCTTGGCCAAAAGAACTTTTGGCCAAAAATTGAGGTGTTTGGCCAAGCTTTTGGAAGGAAAAAAGTGCTTTTGAGGAGAAGCAGAAAAAGTAGCTTCTGTCCAAAAGCACTTTTTTGAGAAGCACTTTTGAGAAAAATACACTTAGAAGCAGTTTTATAAAGCTTGGCCAAACACTAATTACTGCTCAGAAGTGCTTTTCAAACTAATTAGCCAAACACAAACTGCTTCTCACCAAAAGTACTTTTGAAAAAAAGCACTTCTCAAAATAAGCTGATTTTTGCAGCTTGGCCAAACGGGCTATTCATTGAGGTAAGGTCTTGGACTATGAAAACTCGTTTCTATGGTATTAATTCACGGATTAGAGCTGTAATTAAGGTTAGAATTTGAGGAACTAGGGCTTGGAAACTTAGGGCTTTGATTGAGAATTTGAAGGACCATTTGTGGTCGGATTTTGGAACTTTTTATATATATGAACTCGTGGGGAGATAAGGAATCTAATGACGTAAAATTTATCAAATTCCGAGACGTGGGCCCGGGGTTCGAGTTTTGGCAATTTAGGGGTTTGCGTTGTTTTTCAATTATTTTCGAGCGAGCTTTGTCCCTTTAGCATATTTTGATGATTTCGTTCTGATTTTGGTAGATTCGATGCATCCGGAGGCCGATTCGAGGGGCAAAGGCATCGCGAGGTAGAGTTTGGGCCGGATTGAGGTGAGTAATGATTTTAAATGTTGTCCTGAGGGTATGAAACCCCGAATTACACTGCGTTAGGCTATGTTGAGGTGACGCACATGCAAGATGACGAGCGTGGGGCCGTGCACCGTTGGGGATTTTGACTTAGTCCATCCCGAATGACTGTTTTACTGCGTATTTGATAGCAAATTGTTTGATATCATCATGTTTTGGGCTAAATGCCATATTTGGGCTTCGTGCCAACTGTTTGGACCCTTAGGGGATTTTTACTGATATTTTCTTCACTGTTTGATTTCATACTTGTGCTCAGTCATGCCATATTTTACTGTTTTCATAACTCAGCCATGTTTACTCTATTTTTAAACACCTTTAATGATATTTTTAAAAGATAATTGAGCTGAGCATCATGTTTTACGGTTGCCGAGGGGCTTATGAGATTCTGACTGAGTAAGGCCGAGGGCCTATGTTGTGAGGATATTTTGGATCGGGCTGCACGCCGCAGCGGTGATATACTGATTATGATAATGAGGCCGAGGGCCTGAGATTGTACGCCACGAGGTGGCTTGTGATTGATATGAGGCCGAGAGCCTGTTGATGATGCCACGAGATGGCTTGATATTGCGCTTGGGCCGTAAGGGGCCCCTCCCGGAGTCTGTACACCCCCAGTGAGCGCGGGTACCCATGGTGATATGAGATATAGCCCGAGGGGCTGGTATTGTTCTGTGATATTGCCCGAGGGGCTGATTCAATTGTTACTGTGCCCGAGGGACAGTTCTTATGTGTTTTACCTTTCCTAGCTGTTTTTTCTCTATTTGTTGAAACTGCTTAAAAGGTGTTTTATGAGATTTCACTATTTAATTGTGTTTACTGATTTTATTCCGACTCTTATAGCTCATTGTTGTGTTTAACGTGATTTTATATCGCTCAGTCTTCATTTATTGTTATTACTCACTGAGTTGGAGTACTCACTTTACTCCCTGCACCCCTATGTGCAGATTCGGGCGCTACAGGTCCTGCTAGCGAGGGTTGAGAGCTGTCCAGCAGATTTCCGGAGATTCACTAGGTAGCTGCCTGGCGATTCGCAGCCCAGTGCATTCTTCCTCTATCTTAGTTCCTTTCTGATTCAGTTATGTAGTAGTGGAGTAGACTTTCAGACTTGTAGTATTATTTTAGATGCTCATGACTGGTGACACCCCGATGTCGGGCTGTGTTGGTTTTGATTACGCAAATTGCACTGTTCACTGTTTATTTTGGGATTTTATCCTGTTAATGACTTAGTATTTATTATTTTAACTTCTTTGAGATGAATTGGGAGTGTGTTGGTTGGCCTTGTCTTCACGAAAGGCGTCATCACGTTCGGATCCGGGTTTAGGGTCGTGAGAGTTTCCATAAGGAATTTAATCCCCTCCTAGTACCCAAGGTTACGGATTTAACTTAACTACTTTTTGTTAATTTTTTCTAGTCTCCCAGGCGACCGAGTGCTCCATGAACAATTAGCGCTTCCTCCCAGGATAGAACGAATTACACACTGGTGTAGTGGTACTTCAAACCCAGTGTTTCAGCAAACACAAAGTTCGATAGCAAATCACACTTTCTGTTGCTTTCTTTGAAATTAAAACAATACAGAAGAAGGAGGAGAAACTCAGAAAATCGTATGGAAAATCTAAGAGAGTGGACTTGTATTTATAGCCAATGTTAGGGTAAAATCTGAAGAGGTGCTACTCTTCAGAATGGTTGTTTATGCAAAACGGCATAGCATAAATGACATAACATAAATGGCTATTTACTCAAAAATAAACCGGGAGAATTGAAGAGGGTGGTTGATTTTCTGTTACAAAAACAAAAAATAGAAAAATGGAAAACAGTTGGATTTATTAAAACGAATACTGAATAACATTTGTGTTAATATTTACTATTAACAAATAAATTTGGTCCAACAAATTAATCAATCAATTGATCATTTGACCGAATCCGAATCCGAAGCCGAAGCCGAAGCCGAAGCCGAGCCGAGCGAGTGACGACGACGACGGCGCGAGGCTTGCCTTCTTCTCAACTCTTTAAGAGCTAGAAGAAGAGCAATTGCTTATATACCCATAAAAAACTTCTTCCTCTTCCAATATGGGACAATGTCCCTTCATCAAGGAGGGAATCTCAAATGAAACTCAAATATTTTATTTTTCCCTCCATTTCCCATTCACCCTCTTTTAAGCATTACTATACTTAAAAAACCCAACAATATTCTTGATCTTGAAGTACCACTTCCTCATTGCAATTTGTGCACAAATGTATCTTGCTATAACTATAGGCATGATAATATGATAGCAAGAGTTTTTACCTCTATGTGAAGATATTGAACTGACGATTCCAACAAGATCATATGAAGACAATACATCTATTAGGGATGATAATTTCAAGGTGAAACAAATTCGTTCAAGTTAATATGGCTGATTTGTTTATCAAATCTCTACTAAAGATCTTTTGAAGATGGGCACAAGATTGAAATGCAAATGCTTAAAGATGTAAATTGATGCTCTCATCAGGGGGAGTTAATACGCGTTGTACTCTTTTTCCCTTACAAGATTTTGTCCCACCGGGTTTTCCTTGCAAGGTTTTTAACGAGGCAACCAAAAGGCGTATTTCTAAACATGTGCACTCTTTTTCCTTCTCTAGAATTTTTCTTTCCCACTGGGTTTTATTTTAGTTAAGGTTTTAACGAGGCACATTATCTGTTGAATAGATATTCAAGGGGGAGTGTTATAAATAGAATTCTATTTAAGGTGAATGTCTATATTCTAAAGAGATTCTAGGGTTTGTTACTTGATGACTAAGTCATTTTCCCCTATAAATATAGCAGTTCTATTTTATTGTAATTCATCCCAAAAATTCAATAAGAATTCTCTCTCCCTACTTTTCTTTGCAATATTCTTCTTCTTCTTTTAATGTTTCATAACAATGTGATACATTTTATGAACTAATATAACAATTAGGATCCATTTAAAAGATGGAACTTCCGCCGAAAATAAGTAACTTAACCTCAAAAATATTACTATATTATCCTATTTTCGCTGTCATCAATGAGAAAACAATTTCAAATTTATCCTTTGCACTGATTTTGATGGTAAAAAATAAATCTTTGTGAATTGCATTATAATGGTGTGGACTCCTAACTTTCTTTTAGCAATTAAAAAATTTTTATTTATCATTTTCTGGTAACCAAAAAAAATTTATTTACCAAATAATACTATGTACAAGATTCAAAGAAAAAACAAACCACTGATTCTTTAGATACTTGGCCCAAGTATCAGTCATAGTATTTAGGAACTTTACAAATACCTCTGTTATCACCAATAGAATTAACCTTCTAGGCATGCATATACTTGGAAGGTGTAGACTCCTAACGTTTAAAGAAAGGAAATATGATTTTACTTTAGAATAAAAATTTTAAGAATCTAAATGGCTAATTGCAAAATCTTTCTTAAATCACGATGTGATTCAAAAATTAATCATGACACCCGAGGGTAATTATAATATATGTATTATCCTATATAATAATGTTGTATATAGTTAAACTGCCCTATGTGTGAGACTTTGGATCACTTGATGTTTAGGTGTGGAGTAGCTGAAAGCATATGGAGTAAGCTGATCACCTGGCAAGGCATAACAAGGCATGTGATGGAGTGGCAGAGAGAGATACGATGGGCAGAAGACAATGCAAAAGGAAACAGTGCAGCTGCACAACTATACAGATTGACATTGGCATGTGCCGTTTATCATATATGGAAGGAATGAAACAGGAGAGTATTCCAAGGGCAATAGAAGACACCGGGAATGTTAATTAGACAGATTGTGCAAGAGGTTGTCAACAGGGGATCAAGACACAGCAAGTTAGTGAAGAAAATAGCAAAAATAAATTTTTATCCTTAGGCTTTACTACATAGGTTGAGTTGATGAAGTTGTATGAGGCTGAGGTGGTCCAAACTCAATTTTGACATTGTACATATTGATACTGGTAAATAAAATTATTTAATTACCCAAAAAATGTTGTACATAGTTATTAATACTTTACTTTTGCAACAATAATCAGTGAATTTTCACTACTAGAAAATCATTCTTTTTTACACTAATTTCGACTGCAAAATAGTAGTTAGAGCTTTCCCACTACGATAGCCAAAAAATTATTATTTTTAATAATAATCATTAATAATTTTTAAGTTTTTTTAATTTTATTTGACTACAGTTTCGACTATAGCAGTCGTAAAACTTGGTGAAATTTTTTGCGAATATTTTCTACTACTTCAGTTAGAGAAGAAGTCAACAAAAAAGTTGGATCAATTTTTCAACTGCTATAGCCAAATTTTTTAATTTTTTTTAGTACTTCGACTATAGTAGTCGGACAATGCACAAAATTGTAGGCCAAATTTTAAGCTGAATATCGTCTAATTCTACTGATTACTGTAGTCAAAAAAGAAGTTAATAAAAAGTTTGAACAACTTTTCGATTAATTTAGTCGAGAAATTAATAAAATAATTTTTAAAATTCAGGCAATTGTGTCGGAAACTTTGAAATTAACTTTCGACCTAGGTTTTATTTGAGGAAATGGACCTTTATCGTCATTTACAATGTTAAAACTAAAAAAGTGTCCTTTTTAAATCTCTTATGTATAAAAGACGGATCTCTTATTTGTAAAAGTAAATCTCCGATGTATAATAAAAAATAGAGTCATAAAACAACGACTCACTCCGCTCCTTCTTTTTAACACACACTCTCTCTCTCTCTTTGCCGTTCCTTTTCATTCCCTTCGCCGCTGTCGGCTCCACATCTCCCAAGTACTCCAAGACAAGAAAATAATATTGTATAATCGCTCTCAAAATAATAGCTGAAAAAGTGTATATTATATACAAAAATTATATAAATTTTATATATTTTTTTACTATCAAATATAAATAATTAATGGGCTAAAATGAAAAAAGCCCATTATCCAGATACATCTGCTATACAACAACAACAACATACACAATGTAGTTCCACAAATAGGGTCTAGGGAGGATAGAGTGTACGTTGTCCTTACCCCTACCTTTAAGAAGGCAGAGAGGCTGTTTCCTATAGACCCTTGGCTCAGTATAAATGGAAGGGCAATAACAAGCAAACCAAATATGACTCCGAAGCGAAAATACTAACAGAACTAACACTAAGGGAATGCAAACAGAAAACCGAAACAAAGACAGTAACAAGTAATAACAGAAGTCTATGGATAGAAAATACACAAAAGACACTAAGTGATGTATCAAAGCTACTGCTACAAACGCGGACACTACTCGGCTACTTAACCCTTGACCTTTATACTCAATAACCTCCACACCTTCCTATCCATGATCATGTCCTCAGTAAGCGGGAGCAACGCCATATCTCGCCAATCACCTCTCCCCAATATTTTTTCAGCCTAACTCTATATCTCCGTTGGCCCTCCAAGGACAGCCTCTCACACCTCCTCATCGGTGCATATGTGCCTCTCCTTTTCACATGCCGAACCATCTAAGTCTCGCCTCCCGCATCTTGTCCTCTACTGGATCCACGCCCACCTTGTCCCAATAACTTCATTTCTAATTCTATCTAACCTGGTATGCCCGCACATCCATCTCAACATCCTCATTTCGGCCACCTCCATCTTTTGGATATGAGAGTTTTTGGCTGGCCAACACTTTGGTCCATACAACATAGTCGATCTGAGCACCGCTCTATAAAACTTTCCTTTAAGTTTTGGTGGCACATTCTTATCACACAGAACACCGGAAGCGAGCCTCTATTTCATCCATCCCGCCCTAATATGGTGTATGACATCCTTGTCGATCTCCTCATTCTCTTGTATAACTGTCCCAATACATCTGCTATCTTTGTCTCAATTTCATTTTATATAATATTTCATAGGAGTAGTTAGTTGTTGGGGTTCTTTTGCCAATACCCACCCACAACAAACTATTTACTCGCCTCCACCCATAAAGTTTTTTCTCTACCTATTTTTTTAATGACCACAACTTCCAATCAAATAAAGTCAAATTAAGTTACTAAAACCAAGGACAAGCCAAACCAAATCAAGTCAAGCCAAACCAAATCAAGTCCGTCTAAACCAATCCAAGCCAAATCAAGTCATGAAGCCAAATGGGTAAAAAATGTGGGATGGGTAGGTAGCTTGAATAATTAGTTTTAATTGTGTACTAAGAGCCCGTTTGGAAATAATTTTTTCCCCTATTTTCCAAAAAAAATTCACTTTTATCCGAAATCAGCATTTGTTCATAAAATTTTCAAATTTCACTTGAAGATACATTTTGAAAATTTTTGAAAATTTGAAAAACTCCTAAAAGCTATTTTTCAAAATTTTCACTCAAATAACTCACAAAACTTCAAAAATAACCCAAAATTATATTAATGTCCAAACACAATTCTAAATTTCAAATACTATTTTCGCTTGAAAAAAATTTTTGCCCTATTTTGAAATTTTACAATTCTTATGTCCAAACGCCCATTAAGTAGTTTTCAAATGGACACATAAGGTAATTAGTTTAAGGTCAATGTGTATTCCTAGTTTCCTACTACTAATAAGAGGGAGTTTGAGGAGCTTGGGGTCAACATGTATGCTTCACCTGTTAGCTAAAAGGGTTTTTTTGGAAATTTCACCGTTTACTTGCTTTTAAGCTATTGTACTTCATAGTTTTATCATCACCTATACGGCTATACATGCTTATTAGTTTGCTCAAACAGTAGGGGCCACCTCATTTTACAAGCCACACCTTCACTCAGCTTTTTGAAGGGTGAATGACACAGTTACCCGCAAAAATAAAACTATTTACCCTTGTCTACCCATTTGTTTTCTACCCATAAACTAATTACATTTCCTACCCATAGTAGTTTTTGGGGGGAATTTTTTCTTTATTCTCCAATTCTTTTTTATTTCTATGCTTCTTTTCTCTTTTTTTTCTTTTTTTTCTTTTCTCCTTTTCTTTTTTCTCGTTTTCTTCTTATTTTTTTCTTTTTTCCTTTTCTAATTTTATTTAACTTCTTTTTTATATTCTTTTTCTCTTCATAATCTAATTTCATTTACTGTTTTCACTATTTTTTATCATTCTTTTTTTATATTATTACTAAAGAAAAATCAAATTGTGTACCAATTAAATGTAGCTAATACAACCAAAAAATATTAACTAACATATGATACCAGTATAGTATATAGCTATACCAACAAGGTATACAATTGTACGCAAAGGGAGTAAAACAAAAATATAATTTAATTATTAAACTGAAATATATCAGTTGTCAATAAATATTTGAAAAAAAATTCTAAAGGATCTAATTGTAAGAGTATATCGGTACATTATATAGCATACAATTTTTTTTTTTTTTGCATTTTCAATTTGCCCTCACGTTGGGTAAAAGCTTAAAGCAAATTAAAAGGAAAAAAAAAACAATGTGAATTTACGGATAATAAGATATACTATTATAGTATATTGTAACTACTACAGGCATACTGTTACAGTATGTTGCATATTATTACAGTATCTATAACAAATATTGTATACTATAATAGTATACTGTTGCAGTATAACTATATACTCCTGTAGTATATTGTATACTGTCAGCGGCATACTATTAGGTAACTGTGTTCTTTCTTCGATTAATTACATATACCGTTGCAGTATATTTTAAACTATAATAGTATACTGTTGCAGTATAGCTATTATACTCTATAGCATACTTGTATACCGTAGTTGGTATATTATTGGGTAGTTGTGTTCTTCTTCGATTTTCAGCTGAAAATTTCGATCTCAATCACCTCAAATCAGCTCCAAATGCTATCAAATTTCAGTTATGAACTTCCGAAAGAAGGTACTATAAGCAATATTTAACAGCACCCACTTTGAATCAAACAAGAAATCTTCAGAAATAAAATTGAGCTTCAAGCCCAACAATGGTGGATATTCAAATACACACAAAAATTTAGATTTGGGAAGCTTACTCGAAGATACTATAAGCAATATTTTATAGCACCCACATCGAATCAAACAATAAATCTTCAAAATAAAATTTCAAATTCTGGAGCTTCAAGCTCAACAATGGTGGGTCTTCATACACACATAATATCAAAAGCAAAAAGAAAAAATAAGTAATATAAGACGTACATACATACAGAAAAAGTAAAAAAGAAAACAATTGTATAATTAAGTGAAATTCTATATGAATAGCATAAAACACAAAAGAGCATTCAATATAGAGAGAAAAAAGAGGAGTAATATAGGTCGTTTCACCTTCCTTTCTTGTTCAAATTTTGTTCGTAAATAATTTTATAGATAATAAATGATAATTAATATTTAGCAGTTGTTGTATTTAGAAGTAAATATTATTAACAAATAGTAGTATTAATTGATGTAAGTAATAGTAATATTTATTAGAGCCTTTTGGTCTTATATGCAAGTATTGTCGCTTTTATTCCTATTTAAATTCTAGTCATAGAAGATATTATTTATTCTGTGTATATATGCACAAATCGCTACCATAACCGAGACAGTCAATTTGATAGAGAAAAGGCAAGAAGTTAACATCACAGCTTTGGAAAAGGTCCCTCGTGGTTGTGCTCTTTTAGTTTAATTAGGTGACGACAAGAAAATATGGGACGAAATTAAAAGTTTGAATAAGAAAGGTTGTGCATACTTGACAGTCTTTTTATATATGTCATTGTTGGCTAAATACGTTAGGGATAAATTAAAAGTGGAGAAAAGTGAAAAAATATTCTTATCAAGAAAAGGAAGTAAATAAGCCAAATCACATATCTTCCTAATGTGACTTGGATCCGGTATCAAGAAACCATGTGGGCCGGGTAAATAGTATTGACTGCATAGGCAGAAAAAGTAAATTGTTTAGATTTGAATATTTAAGGGTAAATAGTTTGAATTTAATGGGTATAAAGTGAGATTTTCTCCTTTTTAAAGCTATCACTTCCTCATCACGTGGGCCCGCTTTGGGTCTTTCAATGTCACACCTAGAGGTCTAGCTCCCCTTTTTATGGGTTTGGCTATTGCTCCACTTCGTTGTATTTTAATTTGCCGTATAATTTAACTTTTTTTTCCGGTAGAATTAATAGGAAAATGATGATTTAATTGGAAATGAAAGGTAAGGGTGTGCAATCGATTTATCGATTCGATTTTGACCCTTATCGATAATTATTTATCGATTTGTACACATGCTTATCGTTATCGTTTCAATAAGGTTTCGATTTTTTCGATTTCGATTTATCGATTTTTGGGGCTTATCGATTCGGTTATCGGTTACACCAATAAGAAAATTGAGATTCCACGGAAAGTATATCGCTATAAACACGCCTAACTAATATGGACAAAAAGAAGCTAAAATAAGATGAATACCGTTTATAAGCACATGCAACGAAACTAAAGTAAGGGATCAAATGTATGCCGCCAACACTCCAACGGTATAAAAAAAAATACATCATCACGACTAATTCTATTTTCCATTAATTTGAACTTCATTCCCTTGAGCTTTAAATATGATCATTCCTTAAATGTGGTAGATGAAATAATAGGGTTAGGGACTTAGGGTAAAGGAAAGGGTATTATAGAATAAGGGTAAATTTTTTTTTTTTGTGTATATCTTATCGGTTTATCGATAAACCGATAACCAAAGAGGACAAAATCGAAATCGAAATCGATAACTCGATAAGGAAAATTTTGAAATCGAAATCGATAAACCGATATCGATAAATCGATAACAAATAATCGATTCGATTTATCGATAAACCGATTCGAATGCACACCCCTACTGAGCTATTAAGATTTTTAAAAAAAGGTACTATAAAATTAAACGCTATACCTTTACTTGAGGATCAAAACTTCAAAATGAATTGATTTTAGATTTTCTAATTTTTAAATGATAAATGAAGATGTTAAAATTATACGAGGTAGTCAAAATGTACTATCTTCATTCTCGAGAAATAAAATTTTGGTTGCTTAGTCAGGATAGAATTAATGCTTAATATACGGCGATTTAATGATCCCCTTATATAAGTTGGAGCTATGAGGAAGTTTGTTAGCTTACTGAAGGCTAATCCACCAACTGGTGGCTAAAAGATCAAAATCGCTTTTGCCAATCAAAGCCCCAAAAGTGATAAGTAGATTTAAATCACTTCCAAATTTCATCAAATTGATTCTACTATTTTATTTCAATTTTATTTAATAATTGTAAATTATCTTTAAAAATGAGTCGATCCTTAACAAATCTTGTATGATATCAGAAATACTAAGATAGCATACATAGGTAAACAAGGAGATAAGAAATTCTTTGCAGAATGCTCACCAATTCACTGAAAAATATGGCCAACTTGTTACAAATAGCTCACAACGGTATTAATTTATCACCATAGCCAAACCTAACACGGCGGATTCAAATGCAAAAGTGAGTCACATCTGAAAACAATACAAACAACACCACCAAACAGCTATTGGGCCCGGGCAGACCCTCACTAGTTTTGCATAAATTGCTCTTACGCGTTTCGTTCGAGGTTGTATGGTTCGGCTAGTTTTTTGGTCCGTAGCGTGCGAGGTCGTCGAATCCGTCCGAGGTATTCCTTCATTTCATCTTATGTTATCATCTATTTTTGAGCGGATTTGTTTTACAGAGAAATCGAAATCGAGCCATATTTTGCTGTAATTTTTTTTTTTTTGAAATTTAAAACCAAAACACACATGAGATAATAGCCGGAATAAAAAAAATTGAAGTTCTTAAAGATTCATTAGTGTCACGCTTGATGCAGATCCATAATTGCTGCTAAAAATTTGATCAGACTGTTCCCCTATTTACAATGTCTAAGAGTGCTGCTGCATGTTCGGTATGGTGGAAAAGTGTGAATTTGGGAAAGCGGAGATGGGTTTTCATGGTGTTCCTTGGGATACTCATACTGCATGGATTGGCTATTCTGGTATTCACCAGAGGCTTCCTTCTTACTCGCACTGAACTTTCACAATATAGCCAATGCTCTGAAATTCAACAATCTCCTTGCTTCTCTCCTCCTCAAGACGATAAAATGGTTAACCATTCTAAAGGGTGTTGGACGAAACCAGCAGTGGGTCGCCTTGTCATCCTTGTTCTTGACGCACTCAGGTATTCTTCTTTGTCTCAGTTGTCATTCTTTCCCTTTTTCAGGATGTTTCAGAATCTTTTACGACTTCCACTTCCTTAACTATGTATGGATAAAGGCATGTGTGATGATGATGCAAGAAAATACATGCTATTATTTATGTAATAGTTACACAAACTGCAAATTCGTGGTGATTTATGCAATCTGGTAACAGGTATGACTTTGTTGCTCCGAGTACCTTTTTTGAAGGTGAGTACTTGGTATACTTAGTTCGTTCATAATATGATGAGGGTGTATCTGCATTTTCATTTCCTGATGACTGTGGCACATGTTGTATTTGTCCTTTAGAGAAAAAGCCATGGATGGACAGATTGCAGGTTTTGCATAAGTTGGCATCTCGGCCAGGTTCATCTGCTAAGATATTTAAAGCTATTGCTGATCCACCAACAACCAGTTTGCAACGCCTAAAGGTAAATCCAATGCTTTGCATGTTAGTTGGAAGACTTTAATTTTAATTAACTTCATTTTTGCTTCTGTGTGTCATGTCCTGCTTACACTTAAAAAGGCAGCAGCAGCAAAGCCATTAAACAATGTCACATACTGCTTTTGTAATAACCATTTGGCAAATGGCCATTACCGTCTTCTCCCAGACACGAGTATTTAAAGATAAAAAACTCTCATGTTTAACATTTAGTTTTTATCACTGAAGCGGAAGTTAGCATAATAAGAAAGCCACAGGAAGGTGTTATCACCTTTAGGTTCCTGTCTCTTTTCTAAGCTTTCACAAACATCATAATATTGCTTTTATACTATCTTATACTAGCTGCATTTGCTTGATGCCTTCTTTTGAAATCACGTACTTCATCAATTTTTATTTTTTTATTTTTTTTTATTGCTTTATAGAAATGAAATTTTCTGGGCTTCACAATTCTAACATGAATAATAATTTATTTCATTGTGCATGTATTCTCATTTGCTCAATTTGCTTTTATTATTGCTATTGTTGTTAAAATAGCTGGTTTTTTGTTGCCATTATAGTTTTTTTTGATGGGTAAATAATATATTATATAAATATTTGTAATTACAAAGATGTTATTATTATCGTTGTCAATGTCTCCATTATTAATTATTACTATTAGTTTTTTTTCACTCAGCTGTAAGATAAGAGTGTTAGTCATTTGATCTTTGCCTTCTCAGTGTTTCTGTGACACTAATTGATAGGCTTCTGGAATGATGGAGTTCTGAGTTCTGAGTTCTGATCCAATCAGTAGGGATCAAAAGAACTGCCCTTCAAGGAACTGTGTGAAACTTGCCCTTCTGTGTCTTTACTATCCAAATGAAAGAAGACCGTTCTGTTTCTTTTATGTGATAAAACCTATTTAGCTCAATTCTTGTTTGTAAGACATTATTAAGAACACTATTTGTGTTTTAGATGTTATAATCATTTAAAACATGAGTTAGAAAACTGACCCCTATTATTCATCATCTGCTGCATCATCAGTTCAGACAGCTCAGGGGTCATTTGGATAAGTAATGCAGGGATTAGTTGAGCATGAATTAAGTTATGCAGAGATTACTATGCAAGGATTAATTATTTTAGGATGTTTAGTTTATTGTATTAAAAGTAATACACGTATAATTTAAAATAGATATTGTGTAGTAAATATCAAGGCAATTCTAGAGTAATTACATCCATCTCCTTCAACAATTGATGGCTTGTAGTGAACCACATATCTTTTCCCATGGGAACCGATGTTTGTTATTTCTTTTTCTCGTGTTATGAACAATCAGTTGTCTAAAATTATCTAGATTTTGTTTCATTTACTACACGATAGATCTTGAGTTGAGTTATATATCGAGAACTTCGAATATAGAGTTTTTTCTCCTTGGATGTTGAGCTAAAGTATGTTCATCTTGAAGTATTTCTGAGATGTTATTTATGGAAATGAGTTCAACTGTTGAGTTAGAAATCCAAAATGCAGAAACAGAGAGCAGTAGTTAGAAAAAGGGAAGAGGTTGTAAGCCTAAAATGAAAGAGTATTTTTGTCATTTGATATTTGAATCCATGTATTATTTAATACACGTATTCTTATTCCACATTCTATCCCGCGTAAAATAATGCAACGATTTCCTCATTATTGTATACAAGTGTTATTTTATAGGGTTATAAGAAAGAAAAAAAACTTAACCAAATGTTGTATTTGTGCAAGATTTTATACGGAAATCAAAACAGTAACCAAACATTGTATAAGTTGTGCAAGATTTTATATGGAGATCAAAACACCAACCAAACATTGTAATAAAGTTATGCTGGATTTCTACATGTTTATACATGAAGTAATGTATAAGGAAGGCAAACCAAATGACCCCTCAGTGCTATATTATTTGCAGGAGATATTCAAAATGGACTTTTAACATGTAGATCGGTATGCATGTCTACAAACTCAACTCTCTTGAATCAATGATGTAACGAGGGCTTTCTATGATTGCAGGGATTAACAACTGGTGGGCTTCCAACTTTTGTTGATGTCGGTAATAGCTTTGGTGCACCAGCTATAGTTGAAGATAATTTGATATATCAGGTGAGAAAGATAATGTTTTCCTGTAAATCATTGTTTTCTTGGAAGGTTAAACCATTTAATAGTTATGCTAATTACCTTCCTCCGTGTTCCAAAAACCTACTTGTAGATGGCTAAGAATGGCAAGCGAGTTGTGATGATGGGGGATGACACGTGGGTTCAACTGTTTCCTCATCATTTTAATATATCTCATCCATTCCCTTCATTTAACGTTAAAGACCTTGACACGGTATTTATTTTGCTATCACTGTTGAAGATATAAGTTTCCTTTTCTCGAGAAATGTTTACTGAGAATTGATAGTGTTCAAATGACTTGAGTATAGTGTCTTCTGCTCAACAATTATTTTTCTTGCTGAATTTCCATGTTGTTTCTTTACCAGGTAGATAATGGCTGCATTGAGCACTTGTTTCCTTACTTGTATAAAGAAGATTGGGATGTACTTATAGCACATTTTCTTGGTGTGGTACGTTTTATGTTTCATTTTCTATGTCAACTACTATTGAAAGATGCACTTGTTTGGATTCTTGGTCCATATGAGTGTATCATTTACAAAACTAGAATGCATTAGAGAGCTTTGGAGCCCCAAACTGTAAATTGCTAGATAATTAGATAGCAGGTCAAGGCGAGTAATCCCTTTGCTGGACTTGCCACACCCCCCCCCCCCCCCTTTTTTTTGGGTGTGTGTGTTAATCAGAACAATCTAAAGTGATATTCAACTTGAAGAAGGAAAAAAAGGATGTCGTTCGTTAAGGTAGTGTTTGGGAATTTCAAACTGTAAAGCAGGAGCAGATTAGTTTGAACTATGTTTGATTAGATTGGATCAAGAGCTAAACAAGAGATCCAGCATCTTTGGAGAGTTCTTTCGAATTCTGAGAAATCATAACAATTGTATACACAACAGAACTTATTGGAGCTAATTGTAGAAACGTACAGAACTGTTGGTATGAAAATTGATGTCATATGCTGGAGCTCTGCTTAAAAGGTTGATAACCGAATGGAATATTCTGAAGATTAATTTCATCATTTACTCATTCTATGGCTATCTTTTTTGTTTCCTGCAATGCTTGCTTAATATTTTATCATAGCTGTGTGCTTGTATACTTTTCGCTGTTTTTTATCTTCTCATAATGATAGATATTCCTCAGAAGTTAGCCCTCTATCTTATCCAGATAATCAAGTTAGTTGACTGTTGTATTTGTTTAAATCTCTAGGATCATGCTGGACATATATTTGGTGTTGATTCTACTGAAATGATAGAAAAATTGGACCAGTACAATGGGATTTTGGAGGTAATATTTCTGAACTTACCATTGTCCCCGTTAAAAATGCCATTTAATATAAGGAGAGAAAAGTGGAAAATCTCAATAAAAATTGTAGGTCAAAAGAAAATGCTACATCACCTATTCTTCTGCATATTAACACCCTTATAGCCTTATTTTTCCTATTAAAAAATCATGATTGCCTTTCAACCATCGCTGGTGGTAGGAACTTGTTTTCTGTTTCAACTTCTCATTGATTGCTTTCTACTGGTTGTATATCCCATTATTTCTAGGATGGCTGAGTTAGCCCCAAAAATAAAAGCCTTTATGGTTCATGCCTCCATGGTAGGTGAACACAGCTCCTCCTCTAGATGGCGTATATTGTGGAAAAGCCTAAGTGAATATCATGCTAATTCATTTGCCAGAAGATTGTGCTGCTGGTTGTTAAATGTCATTGGAGAATATTGATTCCTTAGGGTTTTAGTTGATTTTATACAGATTTCAAGGTTTTGATGGCAGTAAAGTTACTGAAGAGGGTTATGTTTGCTATACAATGGAGCAGTAATTATAAGGTTCTAACAGAATTTCCAAATATATTTAGCCTTTTGGCCTTGGTTTGTGTTTGGGACAAATTGTTTTCCTTTGGTTCTACTTTGTTAAAGCAGCTGAAATATCTCTGGTTTTTTATATAGTCATAGGCTGGAAGCCTCTTTTGTTGGAGAAATCTTGTCTTCAAAAGACTCATCTTTTGTCTGTTTCGATTAATAAAAAGCTCATTTGTCTATTGCAAATTGCTTGTTGGGGGACACATCTTCTATTCTTCTTCTAGGATGAATTTATTCACTTAAAAAATAAAAGCTCGCGAATGTGGATATAGACATAGTATTTTTACCTGTCCAAAAGATATATTGAATATAATTAATTGCATGGACTTATGCATTATTGAAGGCTTAATAAATTGCACTGCCTGCCCACCTGACTCCCACCTTCCACCCCCACCCTCCACTCCTTGTTTTCTATAGAGTGGTAATTGATTTGCCACTGACTCCAGAAAGTTGTTGATGTCCTGGAAAGCCAAAGTGGACCTGGAGGGTTACATGAAAATACGTTGCTTCTTGTGATGGGTGATCATGGGCAAACCATCAATGGTGATCATGGTGGAGGTGCTCCAGAGGAGGTAACATATCTTCCAAGTTTACTAAAGAAGATAAAGTGTGATGACCTTGTTATGCTGAAGAACATGTTGTGCAGGTTGAAACGTCATTATTTGCTTTGAGTTTGCAAAAGCATCCATCGTCATTACCATCTGAAACTGATAGCTCGTCTTGTCGACTTGACATGGTATGATATACTTTCGGTACAAATTATATGCTGTTTTTGGCTTATGTAACTTTTCTTTCCCCTGAGATTGATATATTTTACACTGGATTATTATTTTTTCCCCACATTTTCCTACCTAATCTAGTAAGAGATTACATGGTAATATCCCTTGGTCTTTCATTTGATTGTTATATTAGAATCTTTGTTTTGCCACATCATCCTCATTCAATCAAAGAGCTATTTCAACGATTCCCATGTTTGTAGTTTGAAAGGAAGAGGATCCCGGGAAATTTATTCCAACCTAATTCTTCCAAAATTTTTTATTCCAATCAACGGCCTCTTACCAGGTGATACTGAGGAGGGCCGGACCCTTTTTTTATTTGTTTCTCTCTTTACTGTTCCAATATTTTCCTTTGAGGTTTTACTAAAAGTGAAGTTAATTGGAGGTTATCACAAAAAGAGTTAATTGGAGTAACGAGTATAGGCATGTGGAACTCTATCCAAAAAAAGAAAGAAAAAAGAAAGAAAATATTATAGGCATGTGGAATCTGCTACATTTACCAACATCTTTTACTTATTAGTCCAAGTCTCTTGGTGGACTGCTTTAAATACCGTCACTTCCTTTAAATCGTTGTGGCTTTTCTAACTAGTGAAGATTTTGAGAAGGGGACATATATTACAATTAATTTTCAATCAAATACAATCAACCAAAATAAAATCAAATCTTAATCAGAATCAAATCTTTCTTAATTATTTAGCCGTCAACACTCCCCGTCATGTTGGTGCAATGATGTCGCACGTGCCCAACTTGCAAACCAGTGTATGAAAAGTCTATTTGTTGAGACCCTTGGTAAACACATCAGCTAGTTGCTTTTTTGATCACACATGAAACAAGCTCAAGACACCGCTCCAGCTTGCCTTGTTGTCACAATATAAGAAAAGTTTTTGCTTTTTAGACAGTCTCAATTCCTCTAATAATTTTAGTAATCAAAGAAGTTCACAGATACCCTGGGCCAGAGCTCTATATTCTGCTTCCGCACTTTATGTAGTAACTACACCTTGCTTTTTGCTTCTCCAAGTAACCAAATTCCCACGTACAAGTGTACAGTAACCGGATGTGGATTTTCTATTATTTAAAGATCCAGTCCAATCCGCATATGTATAGGCTTCTATGTAAAGGTGACCATGTTTGGAGAAAAGCAGACCTTTGCCTGGAGCAGACTTCAGATATCGCAAAATGTGAAAAACAACTTGCGTATGAGGATCTCGGGGATTATGCATGAACGGACTGTCCAAGCTGGCAGAATAGTCTATGTCAGGTCTAGTATGAGAGAGATAAATGAGTATTCTTGTTAGTTATGTGTAGTCCCACATTGGAATGGGAGTAATGTGTACTTTGTAGACTATAGCTATAAATAGGACCTCTTGTATTATATTGAGCAACCAATATCAATATTCAATAATATATTTTCTCCCGTGCTTTCTCACATTGTATCAGAGCATTAGTGAGAAAAGATCGTTGTGTGTCATTCCAACGTTATCTGAGAAGAAAAAACCTAGTCATCGTGCAATTTTTCAGGTGACCTAAGGCCTGTCTACGTGAAAGTCGCTTTCTGTCGGTGTTGTGCAAAAACCACACCACCACGAGTTAGATCACCCTCCGACGACCAACCTCTAAAAATTTATCCGGTAGAAAAGCTGCCACGTGCCTTCACGCGCCGGCAACAACAAGTTTTCCGACGAGGATTCTGGCCACTTTCCGGCCATTTTTTCGCGAAGCTTCTTCAAGACAGTCTGCTCTCCTCACAATTCCGAGCCTACCCATCTAATTCAAATCAAATTCCAACCACTTTCATATTTTTCCGGCGTGAACAGTGAGCTTTCCGCCATTTCTTGAAAACATTTCTTCAGGACAGCTTGCTCGCAAGGGATTTTCGAGTCTATCCATCCTGGTTACGACAAATTCCGACCACTTTACAATTTTCCGGCAAGCTACAGTGTTTTTCGTTGTGAACAGTTCCTGGCGTAAAATAGTGTTCTGTTTTCTGCTGTAAACGTGTTTTCCCAGCTATTTCTTCAGTTTTCCCACAGGAGTTACTTATTTCCACTATTTCAAGTTAACCCTACTACTACAAATTGTAGCGACATGGGAACCGATACTTTGAATAGTCGGATGGTTTCTTTAGCAGATTATATTGAGTTCCTTCAGTACAAAGCATGTAAGCAGACATCTTTTGAAATAACTTCTGTTGTTCAAACAGGTAATAGCGTGACTTGTTTCTCCCAATCTGAGTCTTGGGTTATTGATTCAAGTGCATCAGATCAAATTTCTAGTAACAAATCTCTTTTCACTACTATTTCGTAATCTCAATCTCTTTCAAGAGTCACAATGGCCAATGGGTCTCAAACCATGGCAACTACAATAGGTCAAGCAAGCCCACTTCCTTCCTTACCTTTAGATTCAGTCCTTTATGTTCCCAATAATCCTTTTAATCTCATAGCTGTTAGTCGCTTAGCCAAATCACTTAAATGGGCTGTTTTATTTCCTGATGACCATGTTTTTATACAGGAACGCAATATGGGACGGATCATTGGTACTGGGCGTGAATCAAACGGACTTTATTACGTTATCCTTGCTAAATCACATGGACTCACATCTTGTCTTCCTTCAACAACTTGTCCTGTTATTGATTCACCAGATTTATTACATAAACAGTTGGGATATCCAGTTTGTCAAAACTTCAGAAAATGGTATCTGGTTTATCTCACTTGTAAGCTCTAGAGTGTGAGTCCTGTCAGCTCGGTAAGCATACTCGCTCCCATTTCCCTCGGCGTCTTGATAATCGAGCAGAGCCACCTTTTACTTTAGTCCATTCAGATGTTTGGGGTCCTAGTCGGGTCAGTCCCACCTTGGGATTCCGCTACTTTGTCAGTTTCATTGATGATTATTCCAGGTGCACTTGGATATTTTTGATAAAAATCGATTTGAGCTGTTTTCTGTTTTCGAGACCTTCCACGCTGACATTCAAAATCAATTTGGGGTTTCTATTCGCACATTTGGTAGTGATAATGCCTGAGAGTATTTGTCTTCCCATTTCAGCAGTTTATGAAATCTCATGGGATTATTCATTAAACATCTTGTCCGTACACATCTCAACAAAATGGGGTAGCTGAAAGAAAGAATAGACATCTTATTGAAACTGCTCGTACCCTACTCATACAATCGCATGCTCTGTTGCGTTTTTGGGGGGATGCAGTTCTTACATCTTGCTATCTTATTAATCGTATGCCATCTTCAGCTATCCAGAACCAAGTTCCATTCTTTGTCATGTTTCCCCACTTACCTTTGTTCTCTCTTCCACCCCGTATCGTTGGAAGCACTTCTTTTATCCATAACCTTACTCCAAGAACAAATAAGTTAGCTCCTTGTGTTCTTAAGTGCGTATTTCTTGGTTACTCGAGAACACAAAAGAGGTATCGATGCTATTCTCCTAACCTCTAGCGATACTTTATGTCCGCTGATGTTACCTTCTTTAAAACCCAATCATACTTCATAGGTCCAAGTAATCACTTAGATATTTCTGAGGTACT
Source organism: Nicotiana attenuata (assembly GCF_001879085.1). Taxonomy (NCBI): domain Eukaryota; kingdom Viridiplantae; phylum Streptophyta; class Magnoliopsida; order Solanales; family Solanaceae; genus Nicotiana; species Nicotiana attenuata. Next base: position 91,945 of record NW_017671506.1, read on the forward strand.
ACCAGTTTAATCTTTTGGAGAATCAGTCACTATCTCCCATTCATCTTTCTCTACATCTCCAGCTCCACCACCTACAGCTCCAGTTGTAGCTCCACCACCTACACCTCCAGTTCCAGTTGTAGCTCCACCACCTACAGCTCCAGTTCCTCCACATAATCTAGTTCAACCTTCTGCAGCTCCACTACTCTTGACTTATCATCGTCATCCACAACCAGCATCAAGCCTAGGTGATTCACGTCCTGCATCAGATTCTGCACCTACTGCGGACTTGTCTCCTCTTAGTCAACCAATTGCACTTCACAAAGGTGTACGATCCACACTTAATCCTAATCCCCACTATGTTGGTTTAAGTTATCACCGTTTGTCGTCACCTCAATATGCTTTTATATCTTCTTTGTCCACTGTTTCTATCCCTAAGTCTACAGGTAAGGCACTATCTCATCCAGGATGGCAACAGGCTATGATTGACGAGATGTCTGCTTTACATGTGAGTGGCACTTGGGTGCTTGTTCCTCTTCCTGTAGGTAAGTCTACTGTTGGTTGTCGTTGGGTTTATGCAGTCAAAGTCAGCCCGGATGGCCAGGTTGAACGGCTTAAGGCTCGTCTTGTTGCAAAAGGATATACTCAGATTTTTGGGCTTGATTATAGTGATACTTTCTCTCCCGTGGCTAAAGTAGCATCTGTTCGTCTCTTTTTGTCCATGGCTGTTGTACGTCATTGGCCTCTTTATCAGTTAGACATTAAGAATGCTTTTCTCCACGGTGATCTTGAGGAGGAAGTTTATATGGAGCAACCACCTGGTTTTGTTGCTCGGGGGAGTTTAGTGGTTATGTATGCAGATTGCGCAGGTCACTATATGGTTTGAAATAGTCCCCTCGAGCTTGGTTTGGTAAGTTCAACACAATTATTCAGGAGTTCGGTGACTCGTACTGAGGCTGATCACTCTGTGTTTTATCGGTATTCTGCTCCTAATCTGTGTATTTATCTGGTGGTTTATGTTGATGATATTGTTATTACTGGCAATGATCAAGATGGTATTACTAATCTGAAGCAGCATCTCTTTCAGCACTTCCAGACTAAGAGGGTGTTTGGCTAAGCTTATAAGCTGGTCAAACTGGCTTATAAGCACTTTTTGGCTTATCTACGCGTTTGGTAAAATTAAAAGTGCTTATAAGTTAAGTGCTTATAAGCCAAAAATAAGCCAAAAGTCATAAGTTGGTCTCCCCCAACTTATCAAATTTCAGCTTATAAGCAGTTTAAGTTTGACCAAAATATTTACTATTCTATCCCTAAAATACTTTTTTTAAAACAAAACTCTTCGTATACCCGGTTCTTTAGCTGCATATTATTAATTTCAGCACTTTTATCCAAACACGTAACTGCTTATTTTTTAAATCAGCTTCAACACTTAAAAGTGCTTTTAAGCACCTAATACTTATCAGCTACTCTAAATCAGCTAAGCCAAACGGGCTCTAAGGATCTGGGCAGATTGAAGTATTTTCTAGGTATTGAGGTTGCTCAGTCTAGCTCAGGTATTATTATTTCACCGCGGAAGTATGCCTTAGACATTCTTGAAGAGACTGGAATGATGGGTTGCAGACCTATTGACACTCTTATGGATCCGAATGCTAAGCTTCTGCTTGGAAAGGGGAGCCTCTTAGAGATCCTACGAGTTTGGTTGGCAAATTGAATTACCTCACAATGACTAGACCTGGCATTTCTTTTCCGGTGAGTGTTGTAAGTCAGTTTATGAATTCTCCCTGTGATAGTCACTGGGATGCAGTCGTTCGCTTTCTTCGGTATATAAAGTTAGCTCCAGGCAAAGGATTACTATTCGAGGATCGAGGCCACAAGCAGATTGTTGGGTACACAAATGCTGATTGGGAAGGATCACCTTCTGATAGACGTTCTACGTCTGGATATTGTGTTCTAGTAGGAGGTAATTTGGTCTCTTAGAAGAGCAAGAAACAGAATGTAGTTGCTCGATCTAGCGCCGAAGCCGAATATCGGGCCATGGCTATGGCAACGTGTGCGTTAGTTTGGGTCAAGCAGTTGCTCAAGGAGTTAAAGTTCGGAGAAATCAGCAAGATGGAACTAGTGTGTGATAACCAAGCTGCTCTTCATATTGCGTCAAATCCGGTGTTCAATGAGAGGACTAAACACATTGAGATCGACTGTCACTTTGTCAGAGACTTTCAGGAGATATTGTTACAAATTTTGTAAAGTCGAATGATCAACTAGCAGATATTTTCACCAAGTCTCTTATTGGTTCTCGTATTAGTTACATGTGTAACAAGTTCAGTACATATGATGTGTATGCACCGGCTTGAGGGGGAGTGATAGTTATGTGTAGTCCCACATTAGAATAGGAGTAATATTTACTTTGTAGAATAAATAGGACCTCTTGTATCATATTGAGTAACTAATATCAACAACAACAACAACAACAACCCAGTGAGATCCCACATGTGGGGTCTGGGGAGGGTAGTGTGTACGCAGACCTTACCCCTACTCAGGAGGAGTAGAGAGGCTGTTTCCGGTAGATCCTCGGCTCAAGAAAGAAAGAGACAATGTATTAGTAGCAGCAAAGGAAACCTAACATATAACACCAGCAACACAATAACCAGAAAATAGAGAGCAAAGTATTAACACTAAACATCAACAAAGTCACAATACTACATACGCAAGGGAATAATATGCACATACAGGGCCGCTAAACCTAGTAAAGCCTAACTTTTCGACCCTAAAGAAGTATAAAAAACACAACTGGAGCCCCTAGCAGCCTAAAGCAAGACACTATCACACTAGCCTCTTGACTCCTAACCTACAACCCTAGTGCTCGACCTCCACAACTTCCTATCAAGGGCCATGTCCTCGGAAATCTGCATCTGCACCATGTCCTGCCTGATCACCTCTCCCCAATATTTCTTAGGCCGCCCTCTACCTCTCCTCATAACCGTCAAGGCCAGCCGTTCACACCTCCTCACCGGTGCATCCAGGCTTCTCCTCCTCACATGCCCGAACCATCTAAGCCTAGCTTCCCGCATCTTGTCTTCCATGGGAGCCACGCCCACCTTCCCCCGAATATCGTCATTCCTAATCTTATCTAGCTTAGTGTGTCCGCACATCCATCTCAGCATCCTCATCTCTGCAACTTTCATCTTCTGGATATGGGAATTCTTCACTGGCCAGCACTCTGCACCATACAACATGGCCGGCCTAACCATCGTTCTATAGAACTTTCCTTTAAGTTCCGGAGGCACCTTCCTGTCACACACAACACCAGACGCTAGCCTCCATTTCATCCACCCCACTCCTACACGGTGCGTGACATCCTCGTCAATATCCCCATCCCCCTGAATAATCGACCCCAGGTACTTGAAGCTCCCTTTCTTGGGAATAACTTGCGAGTCAAGCCTCACATCCACGTCCCTTCACCCGGCATGCTGCTGAAACTGAACTCCACGTATTCAGTCTTAGTCCTGCTCAGCTTGAAACCTTTAGACTCAAGGGTCTGTCTCCAAACCTCCAATCTCTCGTTAACACCGCTTCGCGTCTCATCAATCAGTACTATATCATTAGCGAATAACATACACCATGGCACCTCCCCTTGGATATGGTGTGTCAGTGCGTCCATCGTCAGGGCAAATAAGAACGGGCTGACCGCAGATCTTTGGTGTAGTCCCATAACAACCGGAAAATGTTCCGAGTCGCTCCCCACTGTCCTAACCCGAGTCTTAGCTCCATCATACATATCCTTATTCACCCTAATATACGCCACCGGAACACCTTTCACCTCCGGGCATCTCCAAAGAACTTCCCTAGGTACCTTATCATAGGCTTTCTCTAGGTCAATAAACACCATGTGCATTGAGTAACTAATATCAATAATATATTTTCTCCCGTGCTTTCTCACAAAAGACAAGAATTAAATGTCCTTTTCTTGTAAGAAATGCTTTTTAAATTTTTTTGAGGATTCATGTCAGTGTGATTGGTCACGGTTTCATTTTTTATCTTCTTGAAATGAACTTATGCAACATTTTCTGAGCTCGACCTTTTCAAACCTATTCCACTTGTATTATCATTCATCTACTTAGGGTATTGATTACTTATAATCTTTGTTTCAGGAGAAAAGGACGATATGCACTAGCTCCATTGAGCAGGTCAGATAACTTGTGCTTGGATGTTTGAACTCGCTAGTCATGAGCTATGTTTATCTTTACAAATTGCACTGAGCTTTCTTTGCTTACAGCTTGACTTTGCAGCAACAGTAACTGCTCTGCTTGGCATTCCCTATCCTTTTGGAAGGTGCAGTGTAAGAACTCACTCAATATTTATGTGAGATAATAACTTGGAAGTTATATTTATGTATATATTCAATGTGCAACTATTCTCAGCTGCACTTGGTTTGACGGGTTATATTCTTAGAATTCGTCGCAACGGATGATTCATCTACTTGTAGTCTGTTATTTTCTTATGTTTTCTGGCATACCATATTTGGTTAAAAAGATTGCTTGGGAACTTCCACACCTAGTGAATTTCTATGCGCTAGTTGATAAGTTTGTTCTTGTCTTCTGCTTTATATGGTCACCTCGTGCTGAGATACCAGTAGGAGTTTTAAAAAGAAAAGGTGAGGACAATCTCATTCCAGTTTCACCTATTGTCTTAATTTTTCTCTCCAAAAATTTGTCCTGCTTCTGGAAAACAGCTTCAGAATAATGAGTTTTTTCATCTTTAAGAATCTTGAATGGTACCTCAATTGCATCATACCATTCTCCTTTTCACCGTCTAAGGTCAAGATCATCTGCTGTTTTGGATCTAGTAGTCATTTACTGCTACAAATTCATTTCAAGTATTCATAGTGCAGTGGACTGTCAGACTGTCAAATTGCTTAAGCCCAGGTTGTCTGAGTGATGCTTACCATTTGACTTGTTTTCAGCATTGGGCGTGTTAATCCGGAACTTTATGCATTAGCTGCTGGTACTTGGAACTTGGACATCTTTACCTCCAAAAGTGGCCTAAATCTCTCAAGATTGGAAAGGTGGATGCAGAACTACGTCAATGCCCTCTGCATCAATACATGGCAGGTGAGTTTTACTTTCTTCTTTTTGTGCAATTGCTTGCTATCAACCACTATTCCTGAAGTTCAATTGAGATTAAGGTGGTCTATGTTACAGATGCCTTTGTAGGCCGTGTCTATACTAGGCGTGGTCGCTAATTCTAGGGTTCCAGTATTTTAATTGTTGTAGGTTTCCTTAGGCGTGGTCAGTATTTTAATTGTTGTAGGTTCCATTTAATAGATTTAGTTATGTTATTTAGTCCTAATAGAAGACCTAAATTATAGCTTCCTATCCTTTTGTAATAAGTTAGTCCTATTTAAAGGACCGTATTAACGAAAAAGAGGGTAAGTTGATCCTCTCTTTATCAACGAAGTCCAAGGTTTCAAGCTCCCTTGACGAGTTCGAGTGATTATTTAAAAAAAGGGCGTTCAAGAAACAAGAACAAAGGGAAGGGGATGCTAATTGACTTAGATTTTCCAGTCAATTGGCCTGTGACGATCTGTTTCCCATATTCTCAAAAATTTGGTACCAGAGCGAGGCACAATGGGCGACGAAATCCGGTCACTGTCACAATACAAACACACAACAATGGAAGTTAGGGTTTCCAAGGTTGAGAATCGATTGGGCAGTCAACTTCAATAGCTTTCTTTACAATTACTAGAATTATTTACAGTCTGAACAAAGCACCAGGCAGAGAGGGGGAAACCAATGCTAATAGCAACAATGCACCATTAAAAACTACACACCAACAGCTAGATAGGGGCGCACAGCAAGGAAACAAAGTGATGCCCAGATGTGAAAGTTCTTCTCGAATCAGCCCACTGATGAGGAGGACAAGGTGGGACCGGTAGCTTTTCACATGTTGGGAGAGGCACAATTTGGTACCATCAATTGGAACTAGAAGAACCCTTGGTGGATTGGCCAAAATTTAAAGATTACTGCTCCCTTCGATTCGGACCTCCGGAGCGTAGTGATCCCTTGAAGAATATCAGCGCCAATTTCAAGAACGTTTGGCGAGGACTAGTAAATGTCTGAGAGTTGATCAACATGTTAGCTTGTTTACAGCAGTGCTGGATGATTCAATTCGGCTTGATGTTGAAATGCATAAACTACCAGATTTGGCTCCTGCCATGAATCTCGCTAGAGCTTTTGAACAGAAGCTGCAGGTATCAGTATCACGCACTACTAATTTTCACAGAGGGATGTGGCAAGGCATTAAAGCAGGTTCAAGTTCTGTTACCAACCAAGGGTTACCTAGTATCAACGGGAACACACAATTTGGAGCATTAGGTAAAACAACAAACTCTGCACCAAGTCCCTTCATATGGCGGATTGCAGAGCTAAAAGGCTATGTTACAACTGTGATTAACCGTATACTGCAGCACATCAGTGTAAGAAGTTGTTTTGGCTAGAATTGGAAGACATTCATAGAATTCTAGAAGTAAGGAACAAGCAGAGGAATCGGAAATCTCACTACATGCTATTACAGGACAGAAAAATGCAAAAACCATGCAATTACCGGCAATCATGCATGGACAAGTCTTGTTGACTCAGGAAGCACATACAATTTTATCAGTGAAACAACAACCCAAAGCAGAGCTCTGGATCATCCTCGACCCTCTAGTGTATCAGCTGCAAGTGGAGATAAGGTTTACAGCAAAGGGATTTGCTCTCTGTTACAATTTTCAATTTTTGTTATTCCTTTGGATGGGTTCGATATTGTGCCAGGAATAAAATGGTTACAAATTTTGGGCTCTATTCTAAGGATTTTGCTGCACTTACAATGAGCTTTACTGTGAACAGGAAGCAAATTATACTTGAGGGGCAGCAAACATGCTCTGGAACACACATCCATCTACTCCATGAATCTGATGCAAAACAAAGTCAATTAGAGAGCCTTTTGACTGAGTTTGCTGACTTGTTCGATGAATCCATAGGATACCACCTCTGCGGCACTGTGATCACCTTATTTATTTGCATCCAAGTTTTGGACCAGTGGTTGTTCGACCATACAGATATCCGCGTTTACAGAAAGGTGAAATTGAGAAATAATGCAACCAGATGTTACAACTAGGGATTATTAGACCAACTAAGTCACCGTTTTCTTCGCCAGTTTTGTTGGTCCCTAAACAAGATGGAACTTGGCATTTTTTGTGTTGATTACCGTGAATTGAATGCTAAACGATAAAGGAGAAATTTCCCATACCGGTGGTGGATGAGTGATGAGCTACATGGGTCTAGGTATTTCACTAAACTGGATTTACGATCTGGATACCATCAAGTGCATATGAACCCTTGGATGTTGAGAAGACAACTTTTTGTACGCGCCAGAGCACTTTGAATTTCTGGTCATGCCTTTCGGGTTGACAAACACCTCTTCTACATTTCAAGCACTCATGAATAAGGTATTTCATGATCACTTGCGCCACTTTGTCTTGGTGTTTTTTGATGATACAGTAAGACATGAGACAATCACTTGATTCATTTGAGTGTTCGGCTTGTTGCGTGCTCACCAGCTTTAGAGTGATGATATCTCGATTTACAGTCAGACATCAGACATATGTGTATAGTGTTCGGCTTGGTGCGTGCTCACCGACTTTGTTTGAAGTGTTCTAAATACTTCTTTGGGTCAACCCAAGTAGCATATTTGGGCCATGTTGTTTCTACTGCAGGTGTAGAGGTAGTTACAGTAAAGTGCAAGCTGTTCTTGATTGGCCACAACTACAAACTCTCACAACACTTTGGGGATTATTGGATTTGACAGGATATTACAGAAAATGTATTCGTGGTTATGCCAGTTGGCGGCACCAGTAACAAGCATGCTAAAGAGGAACTCATTTCAATTGAATGAGGGGCTTTGGCTGCCTTTGACAAACTCAAACAGGCCTTGGTAGCTCTCCTGTCTTACAACTACCTAATCTTGAGGTTGAATTTGTTATAGAATGTGATGCTTCTGTGGAGGACTTGGCGCAGTTCTGCAGCAAAATAACCATCCAATTGCATTTTTCAGTCGTCAATTAGCTGCTAGACATTTCAAATTGGCAGCTTATGAGAGAGTTGATTGGCTTGCAAAGGCCATTCAACATTGGTATCCATATCTTTGGGGGCACTCATTTCTTATCGGACCAATCATTACAGCTTGAAATACTTGCTAGAACAGCAGCTCACCACCCCTCCCCAAGAACATTGGCTTAGCAAACTAATGGGATTTGACTTCAAACTTGAGTATAGCGCAGCTCGCATTGTCTCGACGTTCCAGTGAAGATGTATCTATTTTTGCTCTCAGCCAGCCGCAAGTTTTATTGGTAGAAGCAATTCGAGATGAGCTTAACACATCTGATGTCTTAAAGGAGCTATATGTGAATGTAGAACGTGCTGAATTGGGTGTGTGCAGGAAGGCTTAATTCTTTATAAGCATCGCATATATCTCTTGCAGTCCTCAAAATTGATTTCGACTGTCGTATTTGCATATTATGGCAGTGCGCATGAGGGTATTCAAGAGACATTGCATCGGGTGTGTAGTGATTTATATCGAAAAGGCATGAAAATAGATATTGCTGCCTACGTTTCTATCTGTCCAGTATGTAAAACAAGGTAGAGCATTTGAGTCCTGCTGGATTACTTCAGCCACTTCAACTTCCATTGTAGGTTTGGTCTGACATCTCCATGGATTTTATTGACGGGTCGCCTAAGTCATGGGAAAATTCAGTTTTGTTGGTAGTGGTGGACCGTGTCTCCAAATATGCACCTATCCTCCCACTAGCACACCGTATATAACTGTTCGAGTAGCTCATGTATTTTTTGAGTACATTGTGCGTTTACATGGGTTACCAGAATGCATTACTTGTGATAGAGATGTGGTTTTCATTTAAGTGGAGCAAAGCTTCAGTTTGCTACTGCTTATCATCCCCAGCGGGACAACCAAATAGAGGTGGTCAACTGTACCATTGACATGTATTTGCGATGTTTTGTGGGTGGTTATCTCAAACAATAGGTGACCTGGATTCCTTAGGCCGAGTACTGTTATAATACTTCTTTTCACACTGCTCTAGACTACTCCATTCAAAGTTGTCTATGGACGCTATCCACCCCGTTTGCTCTCATATGTGGCTGGTTCCTCATGTGTGGAAGCTGTTGATAATGCATTAGTTGATCGAGATAAGGCCTTGCACGAAATCAAGAACTAATTACTTCTGGCACAATAGCGGATGAAAGAGTATTGTGATCGCAGTCAGTGAGATTGAATATAATTCGGACTTTTGGTTTGGCTTCGTTTGCATCTTATAGGCAACACTCTGTTGCTAGTTCTCGTTGGCATAAGCTGTCGCCCAAGTTCTATTGCCCTTTTGGTGTTTTGAGTTGAATTGGCTCAGTGGCTTATGAGTTAAAATTTCCACCTGACAACAAGATCCATAATATCTTTCATGTCTCTCTTCTAAAGCCATTCAAGGGTGACTCACCCCCTGCTTCGTCTACTTTGTCACCAGTTGAGGAGGGACATGATGTCTTTACTCCTTGTTCTGTTCTTCGGGCTCGTCTCAATCGTGGTAATTGGGAGATCTTGGTACATTGGTGTGGTATGGATGCTGCAGTTGCTACTTGGGAAGATGTGGATAATTTTTGTCAGATTTATCCAGATTTCAAGCTTGAGGACAAGCTCTTTCTTCAGGACGGGAGTAATGTTAGAGACGCCTTTGTAGGCCGTGTCTATACTAGGAATGATCACTAATTCTAGGGCTCTAGTATTTAAATTGCTGTAGTTTTCCTTAGGCTTGGTTAGCATTTCAATTGATGTAGGTTTCCTTTGATAGATTTTGTTATGTTATTTGGTCATAACAGAAGACCTAAATTATAGCGTCCTATCCTTTTATAATAAGCTAGTTCTATTTAAAGGACCATATTAATGAAAAAGAGGGCAAGCAGTTGTTTTAAAGAATTACAAAGATCTGGAGCTCTCTCTTTATCAACGAGGTCCAAGGTTTCAAGCTCCCTTGACGAGCTTGAGTGATTAGTTAAAAATAGGGTGTTCAAGAAACAAGAACAAGGGGAAGGGAGCGCTAATTGACTTGGATTCCACAGTCAATCAAATCCATTTCAATCAGCCTGTGATATGATCTGTTTCCCATATTCTCAACAGTCTAATTAATGAATAGGGTCGAGATTTGGTTTTTCCCGTTCTTGTAAGAACTTCCACCAGACTAGGGCATGTTTTATGCAAGTTTAAGATTGGTCAATTGAGCATGAGCATCATGACTTCAATCAAACCACCATCCTGCGACCTTGCGTACAAGGCTTTCTTATTAGAGTTGTGATTTTATTCTGTGGGTAAATGCAACACTATGTTTGCTCATCCTTGTTGCTGAGATTTGTTTTACTTTTTGTTGATTGTTGATGGGGATCTGAGTGGGATATGGAATATAAAGACAGTTTCGACCTAATACATGGCAGATATGGTTATTGTACTAGAAATGAAGAGGAGAATGAAATAATGGATAATGTTTCAATGCGGAGTTAACCATAACCAAATATGCTTCGTTCAATCCAATTTTCAAGAGCTTTTTTACGAAGAGTACGACAATCTATTGGAGACCAGTAATAGCGGGAATATCCAAGAGATTCAAGCCTATCTTTTTATAATAATCTTGGTGTTCCTGCTAGTGGGATGCTTCTAAGTTGCTCGGACTCTTCACTTTCAGTGCCGTACCCGTGTCGACACGACGTGGGCGTAGGTGTGGGTGTTGGATCCGTACCGGATTGGTCAATTGATTTTAGATATTTTGACCAAAATCAATGAAGAAATTTGGGACAGATATAATGATTTTTGAAGTCGAAACAAAAGCTAGGGTCAAATTGAAGAAAATGAAATACCTTCTATATAAAAATTTCTATGTCAGTCCTTTTTCTTTTGTCTCCTCGGGTTCTCCTCTTGATCAATATTTTCCCGTCTCGGAATACCTTGTAAGTTTTTCACATAATCTCTTATAATTTAGACATATTTTTTTTTGTTTTTTTTTTGAAGAGGTAACGTATATATAAATAAAAGACTACACAAAAGATGTGGAGTCACCCATAATTACAAGGAGGCCTAATAAGAAAAGACACTCATAATCCTTTGTCTTCTCATAAGGATTCTAAAATATCAAAAATAGATTCATGATCTTCCAAATATTCTCCTTTACACCAAAAGTAAAAAAGAACTAAACATTTCATTTTCATCTTTTGAATGTTACTGTATCTATCTTCAAAGCATCTTTGATTTCTTTCTTCCCATATTGTCCACCAGATGCAAGCTTGGGACAATCTTCTATCTCTCTTTATTACTGGATAGGTTGCCTTCTCTGTTCCAACATGTTAAAACTTCAGGTATTCTTCTTGGCATAACTCATAATATTCCCCTCAAATTGATGAATATCCTCCATAATTGTAAAGTCACTCTACAGTGCAAAAAGTGCAAAAAGAGATGATTGATTGTCTCTGCCTCCTCTCCACATAAGTAACATCTAGAACACAATTGGAATCCTCTCTTGATCGAATTATCCTAAGTTAGAACTGCCTCCTTTGCCACAACCATGTAAAGCATGCTACTTTATAAGGAATTTTAACCTTCCAAATCAATTTCCATGGCCAGCAGCCAATCTGATTCTTTGAGCTCTTGAACTCCTTATATGCTGCTTTAACTAAGAACTTCCCTTTGCTATTCCCTTGCCACGTGACACTGTCTTCTGCAGTAGAGGTCCCTTTGAATTGTTCCAAATTCTTATAGAATTCTGTAATTCTATTAATCTCCCAATCATTTAATAGTCTTCTGAAGGTCAGAGTCCATCCTTGATTTGTCCAAACCTCTGCTACTGTTGCTTCCTGTTGTTGATTTAGTAAAAAAATATCAGGAAAGAGTTGTTTTAGTGATCCTTGACCTAACCAATTATCATCCCAAAAAGATACCTTCAAACCATTTCCAATTCTAAAGTTTGACTTGTTAATGAGCTTAAGCCACAGATTTCTAATAGATTTCCACAAACTGACCCCATATGGATTTATGACAAGCTTGCTTATCCATTTTCCTTCCATGCCTTACTTTTCTCTTACTACCTCCTTCCATAAAGATTGTTCTTATGAAGCAAATCTCCATAACCACTTCGTCGACAAACTTTGATTCTGGATCTTCAAGTTCTTGATTGCCAATCCCCCTTCCTTCTTGTTAACTGCGAGTGAGGTCCATCTAACCAAGTGAATTTTCTTCTTGTCATTGTTGCCTTCCCATAAGAAATTTCGTCTCAAAGCATCTATTCTATTCACCACACTTGCTGGTATTGGGGATAGAGACATCATATATGTGGGCATAGTGTCAAGAACTGAGTTTATCAGGACCAATCTTCCTCCCATGGACAGGTATTGGCTATTCCAATTAGCTAGTTTCTTCGCATTTCTCTAAGACCCCATTCGATATCCCTTTTGACTTGCTTTTGGTCCCCAAAGGCATTCCCAAATACATAGTTGACAAGTTGCCTATTTTACCACCTAGAATTCCGGCCAAGTTTTGGAGCTCCATTACCTCCTTAACTGGATAAACAAAACTTTTATCCCAATTAATGCGTAAGCCAAAAATGGCTTCAAACAGGATAAAAATGACCCTCAACATCTGAAGGTGACCTCTATCAGCTTCACAAAATACAACAGTGTCATCCGCATATTGTAGATTGGAGATCTCTAGTTGACTACCTGCCCTAAGCCTCTTATCCAATTGTTTATTTGAGCTGTCTTTAACATGTCATTCAACCCTTCCATGGCAATGATGAATAAAAAAGGAGATACGAGATCACCCTGTCTCAAGCTCCTCTAAGAAGAAAAGAAACCAACTGGTGAACCATTAATCATAATTGAGAATCTCACTCTACTAATGTAGAATTTGATCCAATTGACCCATCTTCCACCAAACCCCATCTTTCTTAAAGTGTCCAGCAAAAAGGTCCAATTCAAATGATCATAGGCCTTCTCAATATCCAGTTGGTATAGGTCCAATTCAAATGATCACAGGCCTTCTCAATATCTGGTTTTTATAAAATACTAGGCTCCTTGCTTAGTATCCTTACATCCACACATTCATTAGCAATTAATATGGCATCCATTATCTGCCTGCCTTTAATGAAGGCCATCTGCCGAACATCCACCAACTTATTCACCACCTTCTTGGAGACGATTTTGTAGATGCTGCCTACCAAGCTAATAGGTCTGAAGTCTTTCAGTTCCTTGGCTCTAACCTTCTTAGGAATTAAAGCCACCAAAGTGGCATTAAAACTTTTCTCAAAGATACCCTGGTAATAGAAGTAAGTTCTGAATAACAGCTACCACTTCCTTATTCACCACTTCCCAGCAATGTATGAAGAAGGCCATTGAATACCCATCATGGCCAGGTGCTTTATCCCCGGCACATGACACTATCCCATATCTCCTGAACACTAAAAGGACTTTGAAGCATTTGATTGTCCTCGGTAGTAATCCTAGGACAATTTCTAAAATGACCTTGTGGTCTCCATTCCTCTTCTTCAGAATATAGATTTTGATAGAAAGTGACAATCTCTTTCTTGATAACTTCAGGATTGTGCGCCAATATCCCTTCTACCACCAGTTCCTCAATGTGGTTGTATCTCCTGTGTGCATTTGCAGTTCTGTGAAAAAACTTTGTATTTTTATTCCCTTCCTTCAACCACAAGGCACTGGATCCATATCCCGGAATTTTTTTACCCGAACTCCCGCATCCGTACCCGTACTTGGATCCATACCCCGGAATCTCAAAATTCAGATCATGAAGGATGCGACCTCTAGATCCACCCCCGTATCGTACATGCGCACCCGAGTCCGAGCAACTTAGGGATGCATTAGGGTAGGTTCGCTACATCATACCCCTTAGGGTGCGATCCCTCCTCGGACCCTGCGTGAACGTGGGATGTTTCGTGTGTCGGATGCCTTTTTTTTGTGGTGTCCGTGCCAGCTTACGCGCACCTCAATTAAATTCGCCGGATGCCTGCTACCTCCCATCATCACAAGTATCAGGTAACTTTGTCTATCAAGAGTTTAACAAATGGGAAGGAATAACCTAGTTTTTTTTTTCCATCGGAATTTGAACCTAAGACCTGATAGTTCTCTACGCACTTCAATGACTACTCCTTTTGGTGCACACAAGTTCAGGCTATCTTTCCATACGAAAAATGAACCCGTTTAAGGTTGCTGAAATTTAAATCTATTCATTAAATCAAATTTAGCTTATTTGTATTAATACATCATTGAATATACAATTTCAATTTCACATCATGTTCTTTCTATTTGTTGTTTCTTTCTTCAAAGAAGTAGGAATGTTAAAATTTTAAAAATTAATAAAAAATAATGAAAAGCGTTCATTTTCTAATCGATAGAACATGGATCCGGTAGACCTTTCTATAGGTTCAAGTCCTATTAGACGCAATTCATTTCCATGTATTTTTTAAAGATTTTGAAATCAAGAAAGACATTTTTTGTTATGTGCATCTCAACTTCAAGCTAGACCTTGGGAAAAGTCCACCCATCGGTAAGTATAACTAAAGGAGTTGCGAGCAGATGATGAGGTCATGTCACCTACAGAAGATTCAAAAGGTCTTCGAAAGGAAATTCAAAACTGAGTAACCAAAAGCCATCCCTTTGTCCAAAGGAGTGCCTTGACCGAAGAGCTGGATGCATCATAAATCTCTTGTTGTTTCCACTCATTCAACTAATAAAATGTTAGAGGAAAGTGAAGTACCCTCAGATATAATAACTTGCAAAACTATTTGGTCCCACGGGAAGGGTTTTTCACTATTGGTCCCAAAATGAAAGTTTTTTCTGTGGATGAGAATGGAATAGAGATCTCAGAGAGGACGCCATCATGCCTCATATGAGTTGGGAGGGAAGAAGGGTCTTCACGAATGAAATAGGGTTTCCTCGAACGTATCACATAAGACTAAGAGGAGAATGCCCAGTTCAAATTTAAAAGCTAAAATGGGGTAATGATGAAGAAACAAAGCCTCGAGGCAGCCAATGTAAATCCAACCAGCAAAGAGGTGACATGTGGCATAAGACGGCCCAATTTTGGTGTCAAGAGCAATGTTCTTCAGCATGTACATCAATCCATTAAAGATTGTAGGGGGTCAAAGTGTTAATACCAAAATTTGGGGAACCTGGCTAGAATAGTTTTGGCTTCATCTAACATAATTGTCTGAGCATACCACAGATGAATTAATTCATCAGAAAGATAAGATCCAAGTAGTTCAGCCAGATTCTGAGGGAAATTAGATCCACACATAATCAACTTCCAAGAGTAGTTGAAGAAGTTACTGTTGCTGACCACATTATACACAGATTTTACGACCACTCAAGTAACTACCATTGCTTGAATACGGGACAACTGACGTCGGTTTAACGTGAGAGTGATATGGTTACTTGGTTAGTTGACGTATAACAGGAACAACTAACAAGTAGTATCAGTTAAATCTTGCCATGCTAAACAGCTAAAGATAAAATTAGACCATGATTGTGTAGTTGATTAGTTCCAGTAATGGTCGGCTCTCTATGTATAAAGAGGGCTTGCTGTATGGTGATGGAGATTATCCAATCATCAGTTTATTACAGTTTAATTTAATTTTCAATTCAATACTGTTAAGCTTTCCTTAATGCTTTTAATTCCAGGCTTTGTTACAGCTTTCCTTGGTCATCACTCATCTCCTTAGAACAATGTCAGCTATCAATTAGGTCCTGTTCACTCACAAAGCTTTAATACGTGACTGTCATTACTATAACATTTAGGAGTAAGCATAAGAACCCATAGTTGAGGGACTTTCCTCCTCTACGTTAACTTTATCACAACTGGTAATCATTCCGCAATTTGCGCTACCTTTAATGTCTGGTCCGTTATAATTTCAGCCAACAACATCAGTCAATTAGTTTGAAAAACCTTTTAGACAGACTTTAGTTTGATAGTATGTTTATTAAAAGTTTGGGCGGGCTGGTGGGATGCCCTGGTAATTGGAATATTTGGTGTCCTAGTGTGGAGGCTCCTTTTGTCAACTGTAAGTTTCCCCAATGCATGAATTAGTTCAAGCCAAATGAAAGATGTTTTACCTGAACCCTGATAAAAGATAAAAACTTCATTCTGCTTGAATGCACGCTGAAGTGAAGTTCTCGATGTTGTCTTAGTGTACGAGGAGTTGCTGCTTTATTTTTTAAGTCTTCCTTAACTTTATTGGCTTTAACGCGTCCGACCGAAATTTTAACAGCTTACTGTCTTGGTTTAATGAATTAGGAGGTTCAATCGATGTTATTACCCATGTGCCATAGGTAAAGGCCTATTTCTTTAGTCAAATTGAATAGTCTAGGGTCTATTGGTGCAAAATGAATGGTTCATACTCAAGGGTGAGAGGGTGCTCATGGTTCCATGGACACGGGTACGGCTGTGGGATCCGTGCTGGATTGAACAAGCACACAGATTCATTGAGCAAGGCATTGAAAGAGAGAAACAGCAACTACAATGAGGTCAAGCTGCTTTTCAAAGTTTGTCTCCACTTCTAAAGATGTAATAAAAGAGTTAATCATGCAAGTTGCTTGAAGGCACAACTATGCATTATGATGTGGGGTTATTCAATAATCCTTTATAAGTTTCAAAGCTTTAATGCTGTGTGTGATATAGGTTTCTCTAGTTTCTACATCTGCCTTTTTTTCTCTTATTTGTGAATTTATTGTTTTAGGTGAAAAGATACATTGATGTATATTCAGCTTCATCAGTGATTGGATTTTCAGACAAAGATCTGTTACACGTATCAAACCTCTATGCTCAGGCCCATGATATTTGGTTACATACAAAGGAAGCTCTATTGAAGTGTAAAAGTGAACATTGTTTTACATCGTTACCTCAATTGAAGAAGCAAGTTGAAGCTTATTCTAATTTCTTATCAAGTGTTGCTGCGCTTGCTCGTTCCAAATGGACAGAGTTCAATCTAAAAATGATGGGCACTGGTTTCTGCATCTTGGTGCTCTCTCTTTTTGTTCACATTTTCACCATCAAGAAATTGGACAAACTATGCAGCTTCTGTCTTCCTCACGGTGGCAAGTTTGTAATTTCTTTTGAGGCTATTTTTGCTTATGCTGCTGTCCTGATTCGCGCATTCAGTTTTCTTTCAAATAGTTTCATCTGTAAGCTCTTATCCTTGAGTTGAATGCTGCATTATGCAGATTTCTTTCAGCTAATGATACTCCCTTTCCTTTGTTCCATTTAATAGTTTGCCTTTATTTTGCGCTTCTATTACAGTGGAGGAAGGTAAAGTGGCAAGTTTTCTATTGGCCACGGCTGGAATGCTTCAATTACGTCATGCAATAGTAAAAAAGAAGATGCTTGTTGAAGTAGGTATTCCATGGTGCAAATTTGTTTGACATGCATGCTGATTATTCATTGTCTCTTCTCTTGCATATTCCCCTTCTTGCAACAATGCCAAGATACCTCATTTGCAGCCCTCTGTTTTTTGCTGTTTTTCTGCAGGGTTTTCTTTTTGTTCTGGTGGTTCCTCTTCTCAGATTTGGTATTGAACTTGGACAGTCAAAGCAGGCTGTCAATTCTTTATTTTTGAAGTCATTTCCATCATGGACTATAGGAATTGACGAGGCAACCAACTTATGGATTTATGTTGCTGATATCTTGTCTTTTTTAGCTCTTACCATTTTAGCTTATATACTTTACAAGAGCATCAGTTACAGTTCCTGTCAGGGAATATTCAAGTATGTTGTTGTTGGAAGCATATTCGCTTCTTTTCTTATAGCTCTGGCTTGGGCTTTTGATGGTGACTTATTCAGCCCGAGCACGATGGTTGTGGACATAAAAGCATATTGGATTCCTCGGATCATCTATGTTATTGGTCTTCTGCAATTATTGTTATTAGCAATATCTCAACTTTGTGGTAAAGAAAAGACTTCAGGTTGGGAGGAAGATACAATTGTTAAAGCAACTGCCATGTTATCAGCATGGAGTTCAACTATAATCATTTTATCTGGGAAACAAGGCCCTCTATTTGCTCTAGCAGCAGTAATTCAAGGTGCTTACTCCTATTCTACCTAAGGTCTCAGAAATTATGTTCCTCTATAGATGTTTTTCATGTATCGTACTGGCTTTTTGTTCCAAATTCTTAATTCATGTTCTCGTTCTTCTTAATTTGCTTTTGGTGGTTTTAGTATCACTGCATCCTAGTTTTTTACGCCTTTGTTAATGTAGCAGAGTTTCATTTTACAGGGTGGTGCATAGTTAGGTTGATATTATCGAAACCAAGAGCAAAGGATGACTGTACGGAAAGTTCGATTTCATATTCTTCTCCGGTGACAAAATGGAGCCTTTTAGCTGTGTGTCTTTTTTTCTGCACTGGACACTGGTAAGATCCTTATCATGGTCAGATCAGGAAAAAACACTTCTTCCTACTGCCTATGCGTTTCAAGTGTAGATCACATTCAGTTGTAAAATTCTCCTCTTTGTCATTAATAATTTGAGTTTAATCTTTCTGCAGGTGTGCCTTTGATGGCCTCCGCTATGCTGCCGCATTTGTTGGGTAAGAGGAAATGTTTTCTTCCATTTTAAGGGTTCTGAATCTGTGTTTATTAAATTCCATGTTGGATTCCCGTCGTCATCTTGGTCTGTCCAAACTAATGCCAAAATCCCTGAATTGGACATTTTTTTTTATAACAAAAATTGGACAGTTTTAGTTACTGATAAAAAAAGTCATTTTTTGCACATTATGTTGTACCAGCACTAGTTTTGTCGTTTTTTAAAATCTTCTCTTTTGTATTGCTAAAAATACTGTTGCTGTTTACTCTTGACATCTGGATCAAGATCTGCAACTGATGTTTCATTGCCCGTACAATTCAAAAGTATCTATTCAACTTGGAATTTTGAAAAAGTTTCCTCTCTATCGAGGAGTTGTTTAACATTTGAAGAAGGTATCCGCCAAGATTAGAAGGGGAATTCTCTTGGTTTTTGTTCACTTGTACATATTCCAGCACTTCCTTAGTGCTGCATGTATAATATATTTACTTTCTCTTGAGAAAAATTGTTGCTTCTCGTGAGCGAGGGTCTATTGGAAACCGCCTCTCTAACTTCGCAAGGTAAGGGTAAGGCTGCGTAGCCACTACCCTCCCCAGACTCCACTTGTGGGATTACACTGGGTTTGTTGTTGTTCTTGTTGAGAAAAATTGAACAAGGTTGAGTTTTAGTCCTCATCTATCATAAGCAACCAGGATTATGGTAAATCTAATAAAAATGTGTCATGCTTTTCCTTTCAGGTTTGAAGAATTCAACCTTTTTCGTCAAGCCGTCCTGCTTACCATAGATACATTTGGTTTCTCCCACATTCTTCCAGTAATGGGACTTCCACTTCTTGTTGCTTTCCGACGTCCAGAAGTCCAGGCTGAGAAAAGGAAACAACTGTTTTTCTTTCAGTTATGCCAGGTAAACTAATCTACGCTGGATTTTGATCATGAGTGATGTTTGGAATTGCTGCTGAAGAGTTTTGAGGGTTACTAAGGTCATATATGCCATTTCAGGTCTATCTGATATACGGACTTATTATGGCTACAACAATGACACTTACAATTATATGTGTTACGATTCAAAGACGGCACTTGATGGTACCTCTAATCCTTGTGCATTTGCATTAGTGTCATAATACAATCTTCTTGTGCTCCTATCCTGAACTGGAGGTCTACTTTCTCCTGGGTCATCCCAAAATATATCCTCTTTCTCAAACTATCTCAGTTAAGCTAGCTATGACATGCTTATCGAAAATGAAAAGACCTTATATTATGTATTTATCTAAAAATTTACTTTTTCACCTATGTATTCCTGAAATGTAGAAAGTGCCATTTCACGCTGGGCAATATTCGCTCCATATTAAATTTGCTGTCCCTTTCCTTTTGTTTCAATATGAGAATAGTGTCTTCTTTCAAAAAGATTGAACTTTAACAACTACCATATACCACAGACAATTACGAACTTCACTATGGCTTTTGCACTTCTTTGTACCCCTTTTCTTTTCTTCGTTGTAAAAACTATAAAATGCTAACAAAATGGCCTGAATATTATTAATTTTGCTGACCTAATAGTTGTACCAAGTCACAACATGCTATTCTTTTTCAATTCAGAATTGGAGGACACGTATATGAGTGTACTTTGTTTTCTCTTTTTTGCTTACCGGGACGTTAGTTGGACTATGCTATTGCAACTGACCGCATACATCTTCTTGCAGGTATGGGGTTTATTTGCTCCAAAGTTTGTTTTTGATGCTGTGGGTCTTCTTCTTACTGACTTCTTCATATGCTTCGCATCACTATACTATTTTGCATGACCAAATAAACTACATCAAGAATTAAGCGTGGTGGAGGTGATTGGCAATCTTTTCAGAAACTTGTTAGGACAATCTTACAAATCTAAAACTTGAATAGTTCTATTTCATTAACATCAATACATCGTCCTAGGTAGGGTAACTCCCTATACAGTCGCAGTAGAATAGAGTTCATTCTTGGAAAGAGAAGAAAAATGTAGATAGTAAAGGTTCGTTATGTCCTGATTTATTCTTGGATTTTGATTTTTGGATAGAGTTTCATAGCTACCATTTAAGGCTTTGACCTTCAGTGGGTAAATTTTGATGGATTATTTAAAGCTCTTGTTGAGGTTAGCATTCTTTCAGTCAGTGGTAATAAGCTAGTTGGTGTAAGTTCTGCACAAAATAGCTCCTCAAAAAAGATTGAATTGATCCTATGTTTTCATTGTTTGGGTGTTTATTGGTACTCCTCATCTCACTAAATAACATTATCATTGAGGTTTCCATGGTCTGATTTTAAGTATTGCTGATCACAGATTGCTTGTTCATTATATCCAATCTTCTCCTGCTGAGTTCAAACTTCTAACTGTGACATCTCCACATGTTCCAAAAAAGAAAATAGAAAGAACTTAACTTTTTGTAAGTATGCTTTACTTGACGGTGCAGTTGGCAAAACTCTAGTCGACAGGATCAAAATGTAGTTTAAATTGCCGATGAACGATTCTCAGTTGTTATAAACGATGAACGGGCCACTTTGGAATTTATACCCTATTGTAGTGCCACCTTTTAATCCCACAATAGGGATCGTGAATTCGTGATGGCACCTAGTTTCTAACTAGGTAAGCCGATCACTTAATAACATTAAATCAACAAATCATGATATAGTAAGACAGAAATTAATATAAAAGTGAAAAATAGAGTTAATACAATTCAAAGACAATACTCAAACATCTCCTAGAACGAGGTAGTATAGAATTATGAGCTCTATCTGAACACATACAAATATCCCAAAAGAAGCAATACTGTTCGATTGTAAATTAACAGTATCAATATAAAAGGTGAGACTCCAAGGGACTTGCGACAGCATGCAGCTCTTGCAGCTCTTCCCTGTATCCTCGCGAACAAGCATACTCTCACTCTTGGGGTCCGGTGCCACCAATACCTGAATTTGTACAAAAATATGCAGAAGTGTAGTATGAGTACACCATATTCGATACCCAGTAAGTATCAAGACTAACCTTGAAGTAGTGACGATGGTCAAGTCATGTGATACTCACTAGTCAGTAACCTGTGCAATATATCAATAACTGGCAACGGAATATACAAGGGGAAACAATATCAACCATCTCGTAGAGCATGTGATAACAACCCAATGTAGAAAAATCCATCTTTGTTCACAAATTATCAAGTAAAAGTGGGGCATGTGATAGCATATCAAAGTAAACTAACAACTTATTAAATCACAAGACGGAAACTTTTACGAAACATGTAAGTGATCAAAATATCAACCCCGTTTCAATACATAAACAACATCACGAAAGACATCCACAAATCATCACATAACATCATTAACAAAATCACCCTTATTTCGCTACATGCGCACATAATAATGAAATGCTGCTCTTACTCGCCACATGCGCATATCATCACCCTTATTTCGCCCAACGCGCATAACAATAGACACAACCGCACGGTAAAGACCTCGTGTTGACACCCTTAATCAATATGCTCAACATGTCCACACGTGCCACTATATCACAAAAAAATGATACCAAAGTTTCATTTAGATATAGGCTCACAACTTATCAACAAAGTGCACAAGGACATGACAATAATATAAAAGTGCAGAGGAGTGTCCAACAAATAAAGCATAATTATGTCTAAGTCAAATGTAGCGATCATGATCATGTAGTCACAAAGTGGTTTAAGCTTGTTTCATTTAGTAAACAAACCCAAATTAAGGCATATTAATAACCTAAAATCTAATGCGGTCATAAACCAAATATATGCCCGTATACACGCTCGTCACCTCGTGTACATATCGCTTTTCACATAATATACATAGGCAACTAAGGCCAAATCCTAAGGTATTCTACCACACAAGGTTAGGTAAGATACTTACCTCAAACAAGCCAATTGAATACTCCAAAAATACCTTTTCTTTAAAATTTACCCCCGTCGGGCTCAAATCTAGCAAAAAACGATTCAATAATATCAAACAATGCTAAAGGAATCAATTCCAAATAATAAAGTCCCAATCGTTACCCAATTCCTGAAAAGTCAACAAAATTCAACCCCGAGCCCGCACGGTCAAAACCCGAGTCGAGGGGTAGATCTCGACTACCCGTAACCCCACTAGTTCAATTATAAGATTAGTTTTCGAAACCGAGTCCAAATCGACTCTCAAATCCCTAATTATTATTTTTCAAATTTAGTCAAAAATCCCCAAAAATTCCTTTGGAATTTCATGATTTTGATGTAAAAATCCATAAGAAATCAAGATATAATTATCCAGCAAAAGGTTACAACAGGCTCTTACAGTCGCAGAAATGTGTGTACAAGAGCAACCTACAAAACGTCATGCCATAAGGTGATCACAGTTTTGACTCACATTGCTTCAGGAAAGTATGATACTGAAAGTCAGGATGTTCAAAACTCAACCTAAACATCTCCTAATGCTCGTCGAGAATGTGGGCAACTGGCAACTGCATATGAAAAGTATGATAAACTTTAAGATTGGCAGAATAGCCTCGTAGGTACTTGTACTTGTTAGCGTTTGTCATCCCGGTCCCTATATTCAAAGAAGATTCATCCAGACACTTATAGTTGTTCAAAGCCAATATTTTAAACCCCTCTCACCTCGCGTGTTCTTCAAATCTCTGACATGGATGACACATCAGTGGCCACGTCAAATTTTTTGTTACACATCATTATTAACTTATTTTTCACATTATTTTAAAATTATTCATTTCCTTTTCTTTTATTCCACCATTTGCTCCATCTTCCTCCTCCCTCACCATTTTTATTCTCCATTCACAAATTTCAAAAATCTCCTAACCATCACTGTGTGCGACCCCTCTTCGACCATCCTTCACCTACAAAGCTTCTTCACAGCCAACATTCCACCATAGCATCACCAATCAACCACCAAAAGCTAAACCGGCCATCAATAATGACCACCCGAAAGACCAACATCACCCAAAACTTTTTGAAATTTCACCACAAGAAAACTAGAAAATAGGTTTCACCGCGATCTTCTTTCACTATTTCTATTTCTTTTCTTTGCAAAGGCTATCTTCCAAAGTAGGGAATGGGGTGTGAGAAAAAAAAAACTCCGCAAAAATTGATGCAAATCAGGTACATGTTTTGGATCTATAGCGACGAGGGATGTCATTGTTTGGATGAAGATATGGTGGGGAGGGTACCGTTGCTGTGGGTTTTGGGTTAAAATAGGGGAAGAGGAGCAAAGTGAAGAAGGGAGGGAGACAGAGAAGGGGGAGGGGGGGCGTCCTTGGTGGGCGACAGAACATAAGAG
This sequence comes from Nicotiana attenuata, assembly GCF_001879085.1. Lineage (NCBI taxonomy): Eukaryota > Viridiplantae > Streptophyta > Magnoliopsida > Solanales > Solanaceae > Nicotiana > Nicotiana attenuata. The sequence goes on from NW_017671506.1 coordinate 115,899, forward strand.
AAAGAGAAAAATCACCTATTTGGCCTTTTCTTTCTTTTCTAATTTGATTTTTTGAATTTTTCTTTTTCTTTTTTCCTTATTTTAATCATAAATTTTTTACGTTCACGCTCCTTATATGCGTGAAATACACGATTTTGTCCAGTTCAGCGATTAAGTTGCCACATAGACTTGGTCAATGGTCAGAGGGGTTTAAAATATTACTTTTGAACGAGTAGAGGTGTCTAGATGAAACTTCATCAAGTTTGGGGACCGGGATGACAAAGTGGCACAAGTATAAGTGCCATTTAGACTATTCTGCCTTTAAGATTTAGTTGGTGTTTACGTAAATGTTATACAATCTTTAGACAAGAACAATGGTCTCCCTCCACAAAAAAATGAGGTAATTAGCGTGTAAGTAGTGATCGGAGATAGAGGCGGAGCCAGGATTTTAAGATTATAGATTCAGGATTCTAATCGTTTGAAGTTGTTGAGTTCTAAATTAATAATTTATACATATTCAATTAAAAAAGTTTTCACCTTCAATCATAAACAATACTTCCCTAGAAAATTTGAAAGAGAGAGTTAGAATAAATAGGATTCGTACTATCTTTCTTTCGAATACTGATTACCAAGAATTTGAACAAAAAGTGGATACGGTTGATAAAAAACTAGTATCAACAGAAATTGACGAGTTCTTAACTTTAATCAATGAATTTGGTAACGAACCAAAATCGAGTTTAAATTTGAAAGACCTTTCTTTATTTTCAGACCAAGAACAGGGAAGAGTGAATTCAGAAAAAAGAACTAAATTTGTAAAATTTGTATTCAATGCAACTGATCCTAATGGGACAACATCAGGAAAAAATCGATTGGAATAAAAGAAATTCAAATACATAGTTCGAATCAAAGCTATTGGATTCGGCCGAATTTGCTCCCGACACTCTAGCTCTGCCCCTTATTGCAGGCTAAGTTAGAAGCTCAACTAGCACAATCATTTCGTCAAAATTTTATTGATACAATGAAGATAGTAGCAACGCTTGTTATCCTCAATAATCATTATTATCAAAGGCGAATGTAGTGTATTAACTACGGGTTCAACCCATAACTTTGATGCGGGGTAAAAAATTTGTATGTAAAAATTCATTAAAATTTTAAAATAATAGATATGAACCCATAACTTTAAAAATATAATGGGTTTAATGTTAAAAATATTAAAACTGAATCCATAGAATTTAAATTTTGGATCCGCCTCTGATTATTATATGAACTAGCACATGTATGTATTCTGAAACAAGATATGATACTGGAATATGAACATATACATAGAAACTTTGATATTTTCTGCGTATTTTTGGACAATTCGATAGGAGCAAACTTTAGAAGCAACAAACAATCTGTAATGGCGAAAAAAAAATAAAAAAATAGTCTGATTTACAGCTGAAAATTGAAAATTAGCAACCGTTTTAAAAGTAATTGAAATCTAGCCACTTTTTCATGAAAATGTAAAATCTAAACATAAACACTCTTAAAAATTCCAGCATAATATGCTGGAATTTTATAATGTACTGGAGTTCCAACGTAATATGATGGAAGTTTATATGCATGAGCTTCATAATCCAACATATTATGTTGGAACTTTTCGTGTTTCATCTAGAGTATTTTTATCCAGATTTTATCTCCGCATAAGATAGTGGCTATTTTTCTATTACCAATCCGAAAACTGTCTAGTCCATACTATTTTTACTGTAATAGCTCGTCACCAAGTAAAAATAGCACGAGTTACCCAATTTTCGGACTGGTAATTGAAAACTAGCCAGCGTTTGCAAAGTCATTGAAAAATAGTCACTATTTTGCTGCAACACGGAAAGTTCCGGCATAATATACTGGAGATTGGTGCACCTGTGTATGAATTTCTAGCATATTATGCTGGAATTCCAGCACGCGGAAAGTTCCAGCATAATATACTAGAGATTGGAGCACCTGTGTATGAACTTCCAGCATATTATGCTGACCCGGTATATTATACTGGAACTTCAGTATATCATACTGGAGTATTTTCCGGATTTTGAACAGTATTTTCGTTCAGATTTATTTTTACATAAAAAATAGTTAAATTTCGATTACTTTTGAAATTGTGGCTATTTTCCAATTACCACTTGTAAATCTGGCTATTTTTGAATTTCTCCTTGTCACTAGTGCCTTCAAATGAACTCGGAAGTGAAGTTATAGTACTTCAGCCAAAGAGAAGTTCTGTTCTTATTTATTTAACCGCTGTCACAATTGCAGTAAGCACTTCTAAGCTCATCAAGACTAAAGCAAAATTAAAGGGGGAGAAAAAACAAAATATTCATCTTCTCGTATACTTCCTATGTGTGCAAATATTTTGCGTGCTTAGAATAGAATGAAATCGAAAACCAGTACTATCTCCTAATGTAATAATTAAAGAAAGAATTACGCTTTTAATCACTTGGCACAGCAACCCAATTAAAAATGGCCCATGTTTAAAGCCTTTACCTGGTTTGGCCCAGGTTGTATATATCTTAAAAGAGTTCTTAGCCCATTACTTCTAGGGTTTTTTTCTTTTCTTCTTTCTTCTTTCCCAACACACTCAATCTCTCTTCACTCGCCTCTCTCTTCCTTCTCCCTAAAAATTACAGATTTTTTTTTGTACACACTCGTGATAACCTCCCATTCTATGTCAATTAGATTTAGATTTTTGAGTTAATTGACAAAAAAGGTTAAGGAACCATAATAAAATTTGGCATATCAGTCCAAAAACTATCAGATCTAGCCTAAAGCTATCAGATCTTGCCTAAAAGAGCATCTCCGATGACCTCGTCTCATATTTTCTTATTTCTCTTAGTTTTTGTATCATCCTTTGCTACTGGTGAAGCCCAGATTTGAATGTCAAAACCTCGCCGGAAAAATTCAACACCAGCAACCACCGAAAACTATAATGTGCTGATGGACAGAAGATGTTTTCTGGTCTAAACTTGTATAGGTGGTGTTTATACAAACTTATACAATATTGTATAAATATGTATAAGTATGTATATATGCGTACAATGTTGTATAAATTAGATATATTTTTAATGTATAAGTGTGTATATACATTGTACGTGTATAGTAGGCTCCATGGATGTTTGACACTTTCTTCTTTTCTTCTTCTTTGTCTTATTTTTCTAATATACATTATTAGAGATTGTATATACAAGTTTATACAAAGTTATACATCATTATACATGTAATGCACATGTGTAGTTAAATCTAAAATTAAAATTTTATATGTTCAATCTATGTATAAATCGATTTTTCTTGTTGATTTATTTGCAAAATCATGAACGTGCAATAATTTTTTCAATTTTTATTTTTTATTTATGCTATTTGGAAGTTGGAAAAGAAGAAAACTTAAGGTTTTCAAGTTGCATTATATATGAATTTGAATTTTTTGTAGCTGGAATAGGAATATATACAAACTTGGGGAAGAAGAATAAAAAATCACTGAATTTTCGTGCTTGAAATCTGTAGAAGTATATTTTTGAAACGTAATTTTCAAACGTTGGCCTATTGTTAATGGGCTACAGATTTGCAAAGTTGTAATTGGGTTATTCTGCTGCAATGTATGTAGGTGAACTGTATTTTTGTGTAATTCTCCCATTAAATAACTGAATTCTAAATCCAACTCCATTACAGTCAATTGCTGAAGAGCTAGATCCTTTGACCGTTGGATTTTAATTTTAGGCTATTAGCAAAAGTACTTATTTGAACGCCTGAGCTTTCTAGTCAATACACAGCAAGAAGTTCATTTAGAAGAGGATTTGCTTCTGGTAGAATACATGAAGACAATTGTGGTGTTTCATTGGATTAAGAACTTCTCTTCTCGTATCAAATCTGGTTGTTAAGTAAACTATACTACTTTTTGGATGCACATTTTCAATCATATATGATGCTGAAGGAAGTAGACATGTGTCATGTAAACAAGGTTCAAACATTGAGTCTATTTTATTCAAAACATGTTAAAGTTGTTTTGGTGGAGGAAAGACGTGTCATGCCAAGCTAAATGAATCATTATTAAAAGAAGATAAGCTCAAGCTAGAATATAAGAGCCAATGGGAGAAAAAGAACGTATTCCCAAAAAGAAAAAACAAAAGATTCTTCTTGTTGTTTAATTCTTATGTATATGAATGCAAATCCACATATTGTCTTTCCTATACGTAGTACGGGAGATAAGAATAATAATTCCAAGATACATTTTAGAATTATATTTGTCTGTATTAGTTAATCATGCAATAATACTAAAATGCTGGGATTAGTTATTCTATATAGAAGGCGACATAACTAATCCCATGGAATATCCTTATTTAACCCTCCATTGTACCAAACAACCCCTAAGATTATATTTGATTACATTTTTCGCCTTGTTACTCTTAGTTGACCTCTTAACTGTGCCCATGTGAGTTTGGCAAAAACATAGTCAGTCCATATTTAGATAAAATATGAGACCACAGATTGATGACCAATAAAAGGTCAAACGATGAACACTTTGCGTGCGTAGAATAGAAAAAGAATGGCATGTCGTAGACCTCACTCATTTTCTATTTGCTCATTGAGCCAAATGAAGTATTTTCTTCTGATCTTTTCGAAGGGGACAGGGGAATTCACAATTGAGCAAAATGAAAGCTCATATTTCATAAAGGCTACAAAAAGATGTCAAATTTCTTTACATAACTGTACAAAAGAATCAAATAAATGTTAATACAAAATTGAGTTGGGAGGTACAAATCATACTTCAACAAGACATCTAAAGGACCTACACATGCTACCAATTGAGGATGCAGTCATCACCTTTTAATGATCAAACTTTCAGTATACACCTTCACTTAGCAGCAGCATGTTCCCTATTCTTGCTGTCCGTTTGCTTCGGTCTTGTTACTGCTCATTTCTGGTCCTTCGTCTGCAGGTTTAGTTTCATTTGGTGATGGAAGATTGTTCGGCTTCCCCTGTCAAATAATTCATCATTGATCATTCTTAGGTCTATGTTTTTCTTTCGTTCTTTGGTCTAAGTTGATACAGAAAGTTAAGGCTGGCCGTTTAGGAAGAAGGGCCATAATAACCACTTAAACAATCATGATGTAAAGGAGATGAATCCTCTCATGCAAAATATAAAGTTTCATCTTTATGACACACTTTCAATTCATTGGTAATGTTGTCACCTTTTGTACACTTGTTTTGTGAAGGTTAGGCATTATGTCCCCCTTCTTCATGTATGTTCGTATTGGATATAATTTATGCGTAGGGTTCTAACCCCCAACCACAATGGTAAGCTTTTGACTAAAGATATCACTCAAGCAATGTAATTTCACACCACTAATTAATGCATCTTCACTAGTTAAGCTTCCTATAAAAATATTCTGCTTATATTTATCACTGCCAAGAACAGATGATTTTATTTATCATTTGTACTAATAACAGATATTACCCTATAAGTGAGGGGAATGTCAACAATACCTTGTTCCTATCACGCCAACCAAGGCCGAATGATAGTAGACCTGTCCTTTTTGCTGGTACACCTTGCGGAGAATCTGGTCTTACTGACCTGACAAATACATGGTAACTTTAATTCATCTATACTCCAAAATAACAAGAAACAAAACACTTAAAGTGATTTTGGATGAGAAACTCCTTAAAACAGTACATTCACCATATTTTATTACACAATAATCCAGTGGCTTATACAGTGATTCTTTCAGTAACTAAGAAAGGTTCTTAAATTAATCTACTCTTCAAAGTCTCTGTCAAAGACAGAATACCAACCAACACATTACCAAGACGTTGTTCAACTTTATGAATACTATTGAAAGAACGGATCTCAAAATCTTAACAGCTTAACAACTAAAGCTTGGACTTGTTATGATAGACACAGGAGAGAGTAAGGATGCTGAGATACTCTAAGACTAAGTAAAATGCTCGTGCAAGTAGTTTTAACTTTTTCTTTCACCAAATACCAAGTGCTAAAAGTATCATATTGCCAAAAAATAAGGGATCGGCTGAGGGAAACAAATCATAAGTAAATATAATTCTTTTATTTTCCAACACCAGGGGCAACAAGCGTCACCATACACTGTCTGCTGACACTTGGGCTAGGTCTTTTCAGTTTAAAAAAATTAGATGATTGCTTAATCATTTTTGTGCAGGAACTTTTCCTAGTAACAGAAATTAGATAGCAGCTTGTCAAATGAATCTATTTTTGCATCCCAAGTGTGTTTAAAACTACCAAACTACCTCATTCCTTTTCCAGTAACATCTTCCTACCCAGCCACAACCACAGCCATTGAACTTCTATTTTGTGATGCTTTCCACCCTTCATTGACCACAGCCTATGTGTGTTTTCATAATGTACGTATCTAGATTTAAGAATTGTCTTATATGCTTACTTCATCAATTAATTTTTTTTTATTTGCAATAGAGTTGTGCAGCTGGCTAATAGTCATTTACCCAATCCACACTCAACTTGTGTAGTTTGGTGATGGTTCCCTGCTTATTTCTAAGTCAGAGTAAGAGCATATTTGTTACATTAAATAGGTTACTCTCCTCTTTCAAGCTGTGTCCTGGATAAAAGTTAAATTGAGTAAGTGTTGGTGAATCAGAGTGGTTCTTCCGCAGGTTCGTTGCCAACTAACAACCCCTTAGCAAACTGTCTGGGTTGCTGCATTGGTCTATGCGAAATAAATACATTGGCGTACTTCTAGGCGCTAATTATAAGAAAGTGGAGTCATGGAACTATTGAGGTGAATCGAAGTTAGCTGCTTGAACAAAACAATATTTTCCTAGTAGGGGCAGATTGGATTAAGAAATCTCTTTCAAGTCTCCCCGAAAATCAGATTACTTTTGTACATCCCTGGTCCATCTTCTGAAAGCGCTCTTAGCTGTTGGAGTTTCGTTGACAGTGGAGGGGTATCATGGGCAATGCCATGGACAGTCGAGGGATTTTTGCCGCCTTGGGGAGAGAGTCATGTTGGGAGGACTAAAAAGTTTTTACAAATGTTACCCAATTGATTATTTTGGTGCATCTGGAAAGGAACACGAAAGCTTTTAATGTTCGCATAGTTCACCAGACGTCAGAAAAGGAAAATTGCCATGTTCTACACCTAGCTTGGATGCACAAGGACCATTCATAAGAAAAAGAGAAGATGTAAAATTTAGGGAATAACTCAGAACTCTCACACACCGTGGGGAAGATAGAGCTTTGACTTGACCAGATTCATACTGCAAGGTGGCTTCAAGCGTTGATTCAGCCATGACAACTCTCTTCTCCATCTGAGCAACAGAAGCCATAGCCTTTTCATACTTTTCCTGCATGGAAAGGTTGTTCAGGAAATTTAAGTATCGCGTTATGAATATATTATGCTGAAACTGTAAGCCAAATGCCACTACTGTTGGCTTCACAAGAGAGCATTTAATTGCAAAACTTAGCTATTTCATTACTTCTTCTCAAAAACTCAATGAATTAAATGACACAAGAACGATTAGTAGTAGTGATGGACTCACAAGCACTGTCTTGGTGCTGGGCCAATTATATTAATGAAGTCTTACTACTTATCAAATAAAAGACTTAGCCATTGAACCACTGGATACCTTCCCAAGCTGCAATTGGCTAGTAGTGGAGTTTTGAGCACTCGCCTTGGTAAATGTGCTTACGCATCAAAGAATTGTAATAGTTGCTTCACATAAACAAGTTAAATTGTTCATTGGTAATGGATATCAAACCTGAAGAACATGTACTGCATACTTTTGAGCAGCCACATCCTGCTCGGCAGCAATCCTAGCGTCTTCCGTGACCTTCTGTTCTTGCTCAACCCGCATCAAAACCTACAGGTTATATCTAAGCATGTAAATATAGCTTTAAGAGCATATTTACAGGATATACTTCGTTTAACTACCTGAAGCATTGCTTGCTCTTGCTCTTTCTTATCATCAAGGGCTTGTCGCAGTTCAGCCACTTCCTGCTCCAATTGCTCAACCTGCAGATTGTCGACAAAGCATCAGAATAATATGTTGACAACAGAATTTCTTTGTCTTGGGAAGTCCAGAATAAGCTAAGATTTTATGAATAGAGATAATAAAAATTTACTAGAAAAGTCTCTTTCCAAGTGAAATTTTCATCCATGTTTAAAGCGCATATAACTTACAAACAACCAGAAACATGAGTACTAAAATTAAACATATGTAAGAACATATACTCTTGCACTTAATTGTCGTCGGTTATCTTCTTTGACCATCTCCATAAGCGCCGTCTCCAACTCTTCAGCTCTGGAAAAGAAAAATACCATTTTTATATGTTTAGGTTAAAACCTTCCTTTTTCATAGTTTAGCATTGTCAATATTGAAATTTGTGGACACAATCTTCATGATTTAATCACAGAACAAAAAGTACTACAGGAGACTCCGCATCAAAATGAACCAAAAGTTGGACTTTTGAAATAAAAATGCAAACCTCAGGGTAGCTGCTCTCTTCTCTTCCATCATCCTACAGAGCTCAACCTTCAACCAAACAACCTGCACAAGAGCTGTTAATAATTGCAATTTAAAAAGAGATAGTGGTTAATTACTTTAGTTACTAAAACAGACAAGTAATTTTCTTAATCACAGAACACTAACAATTGCCACGGAACTCGGAGGAGTACTGCCCTGGACCTCTACCCTCCTCCCACTTATATGTCAGGATTTAGTCCTCAGCAAGGTTCGAACTCATGCCTACTACACATCATTTTACTTCCTTTACCGTTGGATCAAAGCCCTGGGGGTAATATATTTCAATAATCTACCTATTTGCCAAATTTTTCTTCATGCACTAAACACATGTAATAGAAACCCCAATGCAGTATGCACGGAGTTCTACAAACGAAGACAGTAACAAGACTGACCCCCAAAAAAATGCAGCAAATTCAACTTTCATTAGAAATTGGTTGGGCATGAAAGTCCCTGCCAACGATGCAAGGAGAAGTTGGAGATTCAGTTGGGTATTTAGCAGATGAAGAAGGAATTCCCTCTCAGCATTCATTTTGCCCATACACATAAGATAAACAAAGAATGTATGCCCATGTGGTTCCTTGAACTATGAGATGGTCAACACCAAAAAGATGAAAGAATATATCCTTGGAAATTCTCTCGAGATATTGGACATCAAAAAACCGCAGGTTTTTTAATATCAGGGACAATGTAAAGTTGACAAACATTATTTTTCTCAAAGTGTTAACACCGAATGTACAAATGGAAGTACACAAATCAAAATGTCAGCCTCGGCTGAAAGCCAAGTAAATAAGGTGAAGAAGCCCAAAAGCGACTTCTTTATTGGATATGCTAGGAGGACTGAACAAGTAACCTGTTCTTGAAGATCTGGAAGGGAATCCACATGTGAATCTATATTCAGGTTGTTGAGATATTCATCCAGACTTGCGGAGTTGGAATTTGAGTCTGATGTTTTATTGCCTATTTTCTTATCACCTGGCCGTTCCTCTGGCTTTGTTTCTTTTATAAATGATTCAGGATCATGCTTAAAACTATACAGCTTGGAGGCAAGCCCTTTTGGGTCTTTCCTAACAGGCCCTCCCTGTGATCTCTCCTCAGTAACTGCAAGAACAGCTGGCCGATGTTTTTTCCTCAGTGCTAGCAATCTATCTTCAGTGACATTTAAGAAACCCATACAAGCTGTCAACACAAGTTGGCTACTATCAAAAGTTGAGCCAGTAAGGGATTGAAATAAGGTGATTGCATCCCCAGCGTCCTTAGTTGTAACTACAGCAGGACCTGCAAGATTTTGTTATGATCATAAAAAAATGTCTAAGATAGCCTCAATTGCTCCAGCTAAACTAGTTTGGCATGTAATGAAGACTAATCACAGTGAAATGTACTACCATACAACTCCATCAAAGCAAGTGCTGTTCGAAAGAGCATGACACGATTTCCCTCAAAGAGAAGCACATCCCAAACTCGAAGAACTGAAAGCAAAATAAACCATCAAGACTAAAAACTAATCAAATAACTTTCAACAAGAACATGAAATGTTAAAACCAGCTATAAGTTTAATGAAATTTCCGCATCAGAACAAGAACCTTACCACTTTCCCAGGGAAGCACATTTACGAAAATTGAAAGAAACCAAGGTCCAGAAATCCATGCCACTTGCATTCCCAAGTAATCCAGATGATTGACTGCAGCAAAAGGATCATCTAATAAGAAACAGCAATTGGATTGTTTTGATGTGGAAAGAAGACAACCAAGATAAAACAGATAAAAGCAATGGACACTTGGACAGACCAAGTTTCGGAAACCTTTCACGCACTAACTCCTCAAACACCAGTTGATCCACCTAATGGGAAAAAAAGATCATTTGTATGAGTAATGATCATCCTGCATAGCCAGAATCAGGTGTATGGTTATGCAAACCTGGGATTCTATCATCTCTTGCGAGTAACAGCCGTCAAAGTATTCATCGATAACTCCCACCAATGCCCTGGAGATTCAAAGCAACCCATCTATAACGTTAGTTTAGTTGCATTAATGAAAATAAATATAAAAAATAAACAACGTTGTTTAGTTACTAAAATAGCATGAATGAAGGTATCCAGATATTGCCAATAAACAAACTCAACCTCAAGAAATGCATAAAATACTTCGGCAATAACCACTACTGTACGTAAAAAAATATACATGTATATTTAGAAGTCACATAGAAGAAAGCCAATATTCTAGATTGTCCCTTGTAGAGACGTAACAGCTCTAGTCGCTTCTGATGTTCCACCATAATATCAACCTTGCATAAGCAGTCTTCTAGTTGCAGTTTTGACAAACTTAACAATACCCAATTGAAAGAAATCCACAAAGGACGAAGTTGATAAAAAGTAATCCTACTTAAACAAGTAAACATTATAATGCATGAATAAAAAGCATAAGAATAGAAAAGGTATAATCAACCCTAAAAAATCTGATATTGAATTGAATCTTCTGTCATTTTAGTGAAGTGTGGGAAAAAAAAGAGAAACTGAGAGATCTACAAGGAAAAGAATTTAGCAGTGCACTAAGCAATATTGTAAAGTCACAAGCATATTTTGTGCAGATGCAAATCATTCTTTATGGATTATGCAAGGCAATGGATGGTATAAAAAAGCTAAAGGCTGTAGTATACTGATTAATGAAAGTTTTAATAGGTTTAAAAGAATTGAGTTAGAAAAGCCCAAAGCAATTGTAGAATACCATCCAAGAGCCACAATTCATATACGAATGCATAAAAGGGAGGTAGAGAAGGGGGAGTTCACAAAATTCTGCAGCTTTGCTCTTTCTTTTCTGAAGGGTGTCGGGTGGAGTTTGGAAACAGGTGTATCACCTGTTTATTTTTTAGTTCTTTATCTTGTCTCAAAAAAATTAAATGTTTGCTAAATAGAACCCTCCACAATTTAGAAGATTCAAACAAAAGGTAAAGCTTAAAATTACCATTAGCAAAGCGAGATTGGCATTTGCTCTACGCTAAAGCTAGTTGTCACCAAGAAAAAAATCTTTCTAAGTTAAGCCCAGGTACATGTATCCCTATCTTCCTCAACCCCCCTCCCCCCAAAAAAATTAAATTGACTATTAATGGCCGTGCTTGACTTGCACAACCTTAAATGGATCTGATTTTTTAATCGTGTGCTTCATGCAAGATACAAATATCTTTATGAAATTCACAACACATAAAATCACTTTCTCACTTTCTGAAGAAATGCCAAAGTAGGGTAGAAAACTTCTAGCAATAAATTGAGAAAAATAATGGGGTTAAAAACTTTTAGCAATAAATTGAGACAAATAATGGGGTTGTTTTGAAGTCTGTGAGAGAATAGTTTTAAAATGTCAAAATCATGGCAAGATGAACAATGAATTTAGCCATTGTCAACAAAGTGAAATAAATAATTGTTGAAAAAAAAAAGTAACTGCTCCATTGCTGATATAGGAATTAACACTATTGCAATCATTGGAGTTGAAACGGTCTTAAGCCAAAGGCAACTAGGTTTAACTTCTCATGACACCGAAGCGGAATACAAAATTGACACATGAGCAATCTAATTCAGATGTTTAAATCGATGTGTAACATGAAGTCACACTTGTCTTAATCAAAACATATCTGGCTTTGGTCTGAAAATTTAGTCCTATAGATATCAAAATGAAGATGAAAGCTTCAGAATGCTATCATCTTTTGTTATTTATCATCCTTGCTATTCCACCTATATTCCTAGTATCATAGTTCACTTTGCATTCGAGGTGTCGCAGCTCATACTATTGTTGTAATCACATCCTCCACCACCAAATCATCTAACAACTTAAGCTACTTTAATATGGTATCAAGGCCTCTATAATCTTGGTAGAGACACAAAAAGTCTCACTACCACTGGGTGGTGCCGGTAAATGTGTGTTGCCCGTCTAACCAATGTTTTTGTTTATAACCATGGTGTCCGGGCCAGCTTGCTCGTATCTCGACTAATCCACGGGATACCTGCCAGTGTTGTCAAAGGCGCGCTTAAAGCGCGCTTAAGCCCTGAAGCGAGGCTCAAAACACGTTGAGCGCTTCGCCTCGCTTTGTGGGCGCTTTAGTGTCGCATCAAAGCTCTAACACATACTTTTCCTTGCCAATGAGTGTAATCCTGAAAAGGCGACCTTAAACAATTGATATTTCACTTTATCCTGAATTTTTTTTTTTTCTTTGTCCATATGTTTGTTATTCATGCTTATAATGATTATTCTTGGACTACTGTGCATATTTTTACTTTTTCTCCCATTGCACCTTTTTTCGTTAAAGCTCGCGCTTTATTTGCGCTTTGCGCTTAAAGCCCCAACGGACCTTAGAGCTTTTTTGCGCTTTTCGCCTTTGATAACACTGATACCTGCTACCTCCCACTAGCAATAGGTATCAGGTAACACTGTCCACCAAGGCTTGGAGCCTTGGACAGATGGGAAGAAATAACCTAGTGTTTTTGTCTCTGCTGGGATTTGAACCCGAGACCTCATGGTTCACAATCACTTCATTGACCACTAGGTTACACCCTTGGGTACCAATGTTTTCTTTTTCTTTTTCGTCTTCCTTCCTCTCTATCCTCACAAGGTAGGGGTAAGGTCTGCGTACACACTACCCTCCCCAGACCTCACGGTGTGGGATAATACTGGGTATGTTGTTGTTGTTGTTGTCTTCCTTCCCATATTCAATGTTGCTCCTCTCTCCAACAATCGATAGTGTTGTTGAAGACATAATTGGATAAATAAAAGTATGCTCTCTCTAACAGCTTAAACTTTCTTGAGATGGTCATACACTTTAACATGGTATCATGTTCTAGGTTCGAGTATCACCGCCACCCATTTTCGAAAAGAATTTCCATGTGCTTGGTCCATGAAAAAAGAAATCAGGTTCGCACGTGAGGGGGTGTGTTAAAGATATAAGTATATAAATGTGTGTTCACTCTAACAGCTTAAGCTTTTAGATGATGGTCGCACACTTCAACAGGTGCTACTCTTCATAAGACTATTCAGGTGTCATTCTGTCTCTCTAGGATCGTTCAAGCACCGTTCATCTCTATGGCTCCCCATTATTCTGCCAATTCAAGTCATGTTGATACTATTCGAGAGATTTTCAACACCATATCTCTTTTTGTTAATTGAGAATAAACTCCTTTCCATGTGAAGTGTAAGACGCATTTTCTTATGGTGTGCAATTACTAACGACTTCCTAGAGGAGCGAATTCCAACACCACTTTTCTTTTCATTTTGGTGACCGTACACTATTCCTGACAAGACTTCGGCAATAATTTTCTATGTTTTTAAAATAAGCAAACTCAAGTTGGATTCCCCACTTAGAGTTTGAGGGGGCATGTCAGAATATCAAGTAAATGTATCTAGATTCATGCACGTCTAGATTCATTGTACTTGAATAAGGAAAATCTTATAGAATATTACATCGAACAGAATATTCTGTATTTAATTTAGAACATTCACCTACCTTATTAGCATAGGGATTCATTACTTATCATATTATACATAACTTAAGACAAATGAGGAGCACCTCTTTAACATTCAATAAGAAGCTACTCTATTTTCACATAGTTAATTAGTAGTCCTTCAAAAAACACTGATCATACGAACGGCGGGACATCTAGCCAATAATGAAAGTAATTTGAGTCTTAACAAGATAATAGATGCTCTGATACCATGTTGAAAAAGTATAATCTTTAGATGAGATGGTCATCTCAAACTAGAAAAGCATCTCATTGACTTATTTAACAATGTACAAAAGATGCTCCTTATATAAGAGTCTTAGGTTATATATACTTAATAGATAATTAATCCATAATAAGCAAATATTCTTTAAATAAAATAGAATATGCTAAGGTATCCTATAAAATATTTTGTAAGATTTTCCTTACTAAAATACGATGAATCTAGACGTGTATGAACCTAGAAATATATTTACTTGATATTCTAACAATTGGTTTTTGATAGGTATATGCTAACAATTGTTCTCCTTGGTGCTATGAATCTGTGAGCTTGCACCGTAGTTATTGTTGACTAGCTCTTGATCATTCATTTGTTGAAAACCAACACCATACTCAAGAACTAACGAGCAACCGAACTTCCCTAAACTTGTTGGTGGAGTTATTCACCCAACTCTCCAACTCACATAATAGATGAACCATTCCTAGTGAATATAATTTAACAAATGTTTGATAGAATACTTTTCCAAAAGACTGCGTAATCTTTACAAACTTTGGGCTTACATAAAAAAAATTACTATGGAATTAAATAATTAAAGAGAAAACTATAAGCTCCATTCGCATTTGAGTAACATTCTCCCCCGGAGTCCCGGGGTATAAAACGAGCATTCCATGTGAAAAGAAGATACAAGAAGTTTCACTGAGAACTTACCAAAATGCATTTTCTTCTGGCATCATTAGAAGTAAGATACCAGCAAAAAAATTCATTGCCTGCAAGAAGATAACAGAAAATAAGGACATACGGCTTAGAATGCAGGAGGAGCAATCAGAAAATAAACTCCACGCACGTCAATGGAAAAATGAAAAGAATAAGTACCACCCCAAATGGTAATTGCTTCCATCTACTTTTGTAGCTGTTAAGGAAAATACATCATGTTTACACAAGGCACCCCCGAATTCTTAAAAATCATTGCAACAATTCCTCTTATTTTATTTCCCTTATTTATTTTGGAATTTCATGGATTTCTCTTCCATTCATTATTTTAGGAAAAATTGAAGGCACAAGTGTAGTTTTTATAAGACTACAGCTCCTTTTCGAGTAAGCACTTCTCATCTAGCTTAAAATTACCCTTGCCATACGCAAATGAGCCTATATCAGACTCAAAATTCTCTATTTATTCATCCCACCCCCATGTGATGGGGTTGTAGAACATTGCCAAATGTTTCTCTTCTGCCTCGATCTCAAACAAGCCCCGCAATGCACAATCTTAGACCTTTTTTATCGGGAGCACAACCTTCAACCATAATATGGAATGTGTAATAGTTTGTTTACTTAGCTAACAAGTACTCCCTCCATGTCAAACGAACACATCGGCAGAAAGATTAGAACAGAACGAATTGAATAAGATGAGAATTGTGTCCTAAGCTGTTACGAAACAAGTCATAGATGAGTTCAAAACAAATTAAAGTACACACAAAATTAGATCGCTTCTAGAAAAGAGCTCAAATCAAGACCACATATCATAGAGGGTAAAAAAACAGAAAGGAGATCCCGTATTAAGACCATATTAAGATTAGATTGTTATAGTTGGAATCTTTTAATGTAGAACACTTACGCTAGTAAAGTAAAGAGCCAGGTAAATTAATTGCTATTAACGAAAATGGGCCACATAAATTGAAACACGTAGTGGGACGGTATTCATATATTAATACCCATATAGTTAGTACTTAGTACTATATTCAATCAACAGTTTTATCTCCACAACTCATTGTTTCCACATTTGTCGGTTCTCTCCATTTCTGTACGAATTTTTATGGTGCTACATTAGCATTTATACTCTTGGAAGATATCCTCATCTAGCATGTCAACTCGACACAATTTGTAGTCTACTTCCTCATAACAAAAAGCAGGATTTTTGAAACCAACATTGAGGAAACGAAAGAAATGGTAAAGGAACACTTCTGCAAAAATGTCACACCTGGCAATACCCTACATCTGGATTGTGTCGAGCATATGCTATAAGTACACGCCTTAAGGAATTTCGACCATTCTCATCTAGTGCAGGATGTCCAGGAAAGGTTCGAGGAAGATCCTGTAAATATCCGAAGCATTAGCCTGGAGAGTAACATCTGCTGCATGCAAAGAAAATGCAATCAAACATGAAATGAAAGTGATAATGTACATACACATATGTGCGGCCAGTTATATGTCAATGAAAGAGCAAGAGAGAAAAGAAAACGCAAAGAGAAGAATAAAATGTATGAAAGTGGATATTATACACTAGTCAAAGAGGATGAACATCCATTGGCAGCTGGAAATGCATTAGTGAGGAGGATGCTCAAAATAAGCAAAATTGGTAGAACTTGATTTTGGACAAGTGGAAAAGAGAAACTCAAGAAAGGCTGAAGATGACAAAGATTATTCAGAAGTATCTGTTACAAACAAATTGTTGAATGACCAACCAGAATGGACCCTAAAAAGAAGTAGCACCTACGAATTGAAAAGACTGAACGATAAAGTCCAGGGCCCATGCATCTAATGACCTTCTCAATCTGCTTTCTCAATTTCTCTGGCACGTGAGCGCTTTCTTTACTCCGTTGCTTATTCTCTTCAGCCAATGACGAGTCGTCATGCTGACCATCACCAGTCTCACTTTCTGGATCAAGCAAATCCACGTAATATCTCTCCAGCCGACGTGCTTTAACTCCAACAAAAGCTTGCCATACCTGGACAATCAATTGGGATTAGCTACAAGATTGTTTTTGATGTTAGGTTTCAGAAAACCATTAAACTGGTAGAAATGCCAGGAAATACCTCTCCCCTAAGATCCCTTGGAACTCCTCCACGAACAAGGAACTCTAGCTCTTTCCAAGGAAAGGAAAGATCAGGAGAAACTACACTGCCGGCAGTACCTACTTCTGCAGAGGTATTGGTAGCATCACCCAATTCTTCATTGACAGAACATTCTTCCCCATTTTCTTCTTCTGACTCCTCTGGCTCTTTAATAGTTGCAAGATGATTGTGAATACCAGTTGACAGTTCAGCTTTCACATTTGGTGTCTTCTTCACACGAAAGCTCATCAGATGATCAATGCGACTCAAGGATGCTCTGATTTCGGCCCACGTATAAGCCTGACAGGATTTTGCTGGTAGATAAGCTGACAACTCCCCTTCAAGATCACTTTCCGTTTTAATGTCTGAGACTGGCTTCTCTCGTGCTGAACCATCAACTTCTTCTTGAGATACGTGCGCAGGAACCGTTTGCTGCTCGTTCCTAACTTCAAAATCCACAGTCTGGACGTCCAACTTCTCTGAAGCATGTGGCTGACTTGATTCTTCTTGGTTATCAAGAAAGCTCTTCCACTTCTCTGATCTTTCTTCTTCCTCTTCCTAAAAACATACATATTAAACTGTGTTAGGACTTAGGATTACTCCAGTAAAGATTCAGATGATTCGTGCATTTCTATCAGAGTACAGCACAGCCAAACACCTAGCAATTACCCTATATATAGTAGCGTATTCTCTGTATCTTTGAAGATGTTGTGGTCTCACAGTAAATCCATACGCATCCCTGTCAAAACAACAAAAGATTATGGTTTACATTTCTACTAATTTTACTTTCAGATACACATCTCAACAGAAGTTTAATCGCCAAGTACAGAAAACCAAAAGTTTAATCATAGCTTTTGTGGGTAAAAAGTAGCATGAAGGTGGTGCACAAAAAAAAAACGCAAAAACAGTTGAATCCTGCTAAATTGTACAAACATGCACTTCAATTGAGCAATTTAACCAAATTAATTTGTGAAGGGCCAAATCAATAGCCAAAACACTTATACCTGGCATCAACATCCAAAGAACGCTTACTCAAGAAGGATAACAACATACTTCATCAAAGCCTCTGACCCTACAGCCCATGTCGCTCTTTTTTCACCTCACGCAAACTCAGATCACAAAAACACATACACCAATTGAAATGAAAGACATTCCTCCCACTAACACATTCCCTCTTTCCACCAAGTTCTCGGATTTGAGAAATTCTTCCCCAAATTCTAATACTTATATAATCAAATGCCCCTGAAACCCAATTCTACTTCTTATCCAATAAAAAACAAAATCTAATAATTCAGCCAAAATCTTGAATCTATCTCTATCCCTTAACTCACAACTAAAAGAGGTATATACAAATAGCTACAATTTCACCGATTTTTTTTTAAAAAGAGGTTCTTTATTCTGAATCAATGAGTCATCAATCATTCAAATGAGTTAACTCGCTAACCATTTCATCAGAAAAACTAAAAATTGGCTTTTTCCCTATATTATAATCTAATAGCCAAGTGTAAATTTTCCATGCATAAACATTCCTAGAATGTCGGCCTTAGTTACACCCGTGCAGCTCAAATACACATATACATGAAAATGATTATAAATTCCCATCTTCTGAAAATTAGACATATTATTACGTGTTAGAGTACAGTCGATGCAGATAAAATCCTAAATGTGGATAAATTTGAGCTTATTTTATGTGGAAAGAAAATGAAAAAAATGTACCTTTTGGGTTCAAAATTGGGGAAAAAAGGAGAACTTTTAACCGTCATTTTTGGAGGAGCCTTGGATCAATGGAGAAGTGGAAATCTAGGGTTTTTCGGATGATCGAATGGCTAATTTTTCATATCGGAATTCAACAGTTTCTCCTTAATCTTCTCCTTCGGCTTCGCTCTCTCTGTAATGTAATATGCGGGGTTTGAAATGTAAACTGGGGAGCGGGGTTTAAAGGTAGGGACCAGTGGGTTATAAGTAGGGTGTTGGCATGGTACGGTATTTATATATTTAGGCTCCATATTTTTTATATTCGATTT
Organism: Nicotiana attenuata; assembly: GCF_001879085.1. Taxonomy (NCBI): domain Eukaryota; kingdom Viridiplantae; phylum Streptophyta; class Magnoliopsida; order Solanales; family Solanaceae; genus Nicotiana; species Nicotiana attenuata. The sequence goes on from NW_017671506.1 coordinate 134,962, forward strand.
TTTAAAATATTATATTAATTAAATTTGATATGGTTTAATTTTTTTCTTTCGGTTTGGATTTATTCGGAATGGTTACTTCGATTTGTTTAGCTCGAATATTAACGAATGTATAAAGACATAGACTATAATATTCTTAAGAAAAGTATTCACAAATACGAAATAAAAATATTATAATATAGTGGGAAAAAAAGATTGAAACCAAAAATGATAAACCTAGACGAGAGAAAGATTGAAACGTAAGTAGGTAACCAAAGAAAAGGGGATATAGTGGGAAAAAAGTATGGTAAATGGTTAAAGAGAACTATAAAAATAACGGAAAGTAAAGTTTAGAACTTTAATACTTATATTATAATCAATAATACGTGCACTGTGTAACTTAATATATACTTCAGTAAGATATCGGTATTTCATTTTTGAATACTGAATGTCATACCTAATACCTATTCTTTTTTAAAAAATTAAACTAAATATCAATTTTTTCGATTTCGATATGATAATTCGGTATACCAAATTATGCACTGCCCTAATTATAAGGGTAACAGAATGTTTTTCTTTTTATTAAAAAAAATTACAATTGATATACCTTGGGTATAAATTGATATTTTGTGTCGATTCAACTATTTGTATCAATGTGAATGTGAATGTGAAGTGTATACTTCGAAAATATACAACGCACATTTTTATAGTGCAGTATTCTAAGAGGCAAAATTTGTAAATGGGTACCGAAAAGTAGATATTTTTTTTTTGGGAAATTACCAGTTATGTTCATTTATAAGTAGTTTATTACAAAAATTGGCCAATTGATAAAATATTACTAATATTAGCCAAATTAGCCAAATAGCTATTTGTAGCAAAAAAATATCAAATTTTTGCTTTGTTTTGAGTGTGTGTTATTAGAATAGATTGGGCACAACTTAAGGAGCTTGAATCTCAGTTTTGGGATGATTTGGTGAAGTTTTGAGGTTGTTTGAATTGAAAATTCGAAGTAAAAGCTGAACATGAAAAAAAATGATATGTGTATCACACTGTGTATCATTTGTGTATCACATATGTATCATATCTGTATCAATTGTGTATCACATGTATATCCATGTATACCTATGTGTGAGATACTTGCGTGATACATGTTTGATACATGTGCCGCAGAAGACTTTTTTGAACTCGATTTAATTACGAATTTTGATACAAAACCAGTCCAAATCACCTCCAATCTTCCTCAAATTTTGTATATTGACTTATCTACATATTTTCAATGAAGTTCAACACTACCCATTGAAAAAGTTGCTTCTTTGTTTAGATTTTTAGAATATTGTATATATTTTTGTATTTCATCACCTTATTTGCTACCCCGTCCATGAAATTTCCTTTCCGTCTTGTATCTAATGTTGCTAATCACGCTTAAAAATATGGAAGGTGATTTTTGCATGTGATTCTTTGAGGAAAAGAACCCTATTATTTGGTTTTTCAATTTTTGTTGGCTAGTTTTGGTAAGTCTATGACTAATGGCTAGAGGTTGGTAAGTTGAGATTTATTTGGGACATTTGTGTAAGTTTCCCTTTTTTTTAAATAATGGTATTCGACCATTCAGCGCACATCATTTATTTCATTGGATATCTACGTACTACCTAGATAACGCCTACCCAGCACGGCTTAGCAACGTGAGATGAAATCACCTAGGGGTCGTTTGGTACGAGGCATAAGAAGGCATAGTGCTGGTATAAAAATTTAATACCATCTTAATACTATATTTGGTTAGCAAATCAGGTATAAGTTATCCCTGGATTAAATTTAACACCGGGATAACTTATATCTTATAGAAGGTGGGATAATTAGTACCGGTATAACTTATACGTTCTTCTTACAAATTATGCAATTATCATGTTTAGAGCCCGTTTGGATTGGCTTATTTTAAGTGCTTTTAAGTCAAAATAGCTTTTAAGTCATTTTGTAGTGTTTGGATAAAGTAAAAAAATATTTTTAAGCACTTGTTTTTAAGTTAAAACGACAAAAACAAGCCAAAAGCCAAAAGCTAGAATTCCTAACTTATGGCTTAAAAATTGTTTTGACTTAAAAGTCACTTAAAATAAGCCCCTCCAAACGGGCTCTTAAAATAACATACCAAACAATGGATAAAAAATAATCCCAGCATAACTTATACCAGTATAACTTCATTGAGATTTGAAATGAAATTTCATCTTTTGCAAAAAAAAAAAAAAAAAAAAAAAAAAAAAAAAAAAAAAGTAATTGAATCAAATTGTTAAGCATATTAGTTAAACTAAACCATATATGAATTATTTTGGTTCGTATTGATTATTATTGATTTTTTCTGTTATTATCTTTTTTATTTTTACCCGTTGTTCTACCAAACAAATTTTTCATCGTTTGAATATAATTGCAAAATATATGCATCTGAAGACTAATAACAGCTTGTTTGGACGGTTGTTATGTACCGTTTCATAATATATCGTATAGTATTGTATTGTATTGTATTGTCTCGTTTTGATGTGTGCAATATTTGGATAGATTGTATTGTTTTGCCGTCGTTTCATGATGTCATTCACCAACAATATGAAGAATAAATTTACAATATTATAAAGAAAAAGTAAGATACGAAATAGAATTATTATATAAAACGGTAGGGTAAATGAAGTATGATTATCTAATAATAAGGAAGGGCAAGATGAGAGGAAAAAAATAAGGTAACGATGAGACCATACCAGATTGGTCATTCCATTAAGTGGCATTTTTGTCGTTACATAACTACGAATTTTAGGATACGATACAATAAAATTTAAGTAACAATCAAAACAAACATTGTATTTAAAGTAACAATACAATAAAATATAATACAAGTGGTAACAAACATCCAAACAAGCTGTAAATGCATGGTGCACCCAAGTATTGGGAAGAAATAAGAACGACGAAAATGAAAATGAAAAAAAAAGAAAAGAATTACTTGACTGATAGACTAGATTATAGTAGAATGATACCAGGTAGCCACTCTAAAGAACTGCTATTTAAGAATTAGTCAGTGCATCATGGATTTCAGTTTTTCAGTTCAAACTTTTAGGACAATAATGTCATGAGTTGTTCTTAAGTTAAATTTTTTCGTTTAAAATTTCAGGACCAAAATAAGTACTAGCTAATCCGTAAATAACATCCCTAAAAATGGTCATTTGTGCACTTACCCAAGATTATAAGGTTAGAACCCAAATTCTAAATAAAATTCAAAGCCCAAAGGTGGAAAAGACAAACTTCATTATGATTAACGCATATATTGATATGTATAAAAGGGACAATGCATAAAATCCTCTCCGACCTATGACCATATTACCAATTATACACCTTTTCTTTTCGGGGGTTCTATTACCCCCCTGAATTATTTTAAAATAAAATTATTTACATCTTAAAAAGCTACAACCAGATGCGTGCAAAGTGGTGAAATATATGCGCCTAAAATGTGTATTTCTTGCTTAAAAATATTTTTTCACCGTCTTCTCATTCTTCCTTATTTTTCTATTTGCAGACGTTCATTACCATATCCTGCCAAAAGGCAAAAACTTCATTTAATGAGTTTTGTATAATACTTGTTTGATATTGTCAGATCTGGCCGGAGAACGAAACTCTGACGAAGATCCTTTGCTTCGGCGAAACTCCATTGTTGTTGACCGTTTTGACTGTTTGTAGGTACTTACTGAATCATGCTTGTTGCTCCCTCTAGTTGTAGCTCTATTTTTGTTATTAAACATATCTGCTTTTGATTTCTGGGTTGATTTTGTGGTGTATTAGATTTTCGCTTCGGCATTTCGCCGTTGAAACGATGTCCCCCTTGTTCGTGCGAGAAGAGGTTTAGAAGCGAAGGAGACGAATTAATTAGATGTAACTAATTATATAATGTCCAATCAAAAGATGACACTTGTATCTGTTATTCAATTTTAAAATTATTTTTGTAACTTCCACTTGCCTTTAAGAGAGTGTGCACACTCTCTATGCCACATCAGCACTTAGGGTGGTGTTTATTATATTTTAGAATAGTTCGAGTGGGTAATAGGACTCCCGGAAAAAAAAGATATGTAGTTAATATGGTCATAGGTCGGGAAGGATTTTAGCATTGTCCCTATATAAAATTACAATGTAGTGTATATATTGTGTATTACGGTTGGATTTCGACTTATTCTTTAATATTCAAGTAAATGAAATATAATTGGGTTTATTCTAAATTTAATATCAAATCAAAGAACAATATTGGTTTTTAACAATTTATGTCCTTTTTTACTTTTAGTTTGGTACAATATTTCTGCTCCACCCCTACTAGGTGGTAGTTGAAGTGTTTTATTATGAGAATAATCTGCACTTATTTTGGTTGTACTCTGATGTGATATATGTTAAACTTTTGATATTGTCCTTTTCAAAAGACCACATGTTAGTTTTATGTCAGCCAAATACATATAAAACATCTTAAACTTGCCAGAATTTTTCATTTAAACATTTAAACTAAGGATTATACCTATTGAACACTTAGATTTAAGTTAAAATATTTCTATTAGACACAAATTGCTGATATGGCATATTGTGTGTATTACAATTACACTTATTTTGAGCGTGAGAAGACTCCACATATTCTTACCTTCATCTAGGAATGGCAATTGGGGCGGGGCGGGGCGGGGCAAGCCTTGGCCTGCTGACATTTTGACCTGCCCTACCCTGCCCCATTTAGAATTTTCTCAGATTTTTGCCCTGCCCCGCCCCGCTCCGCTAAGCCCTGTCCCGCCCTGCCCCGTTTATGTTTTTTCATCATTTTCTTTATTTTTTCTTTTACAATATTCTAAATTAATTCTTTTAACTTTTTGAAATTTTTATTTGAATCAATTTGTTTCGTTTAGTCGTTATTTTCTTAAAAGTTGTCAAAACTGATTAAACTCCAATCGTGTGACTATTTGTCAATTTTGAAAAATTATTGTCAGAAAAAATAGATATTTATCTGGAGGGGAATGTTGACATTCTATCTCCATATTGTATACTTTAATGCTGAGGATAGTAAAGATAGCTGTTAGTACTTCATATAATATTTCTCTTTCAACTTAAAAAGATAACTTAAAGCTAACGCTATGAGCAACAGTGATATTATACATGTTGAACGTCTTGAAAACTTATATTTTATACGAGATGCACGCCTGAAACAATTGACTTCTTTAATATTTTCTCTTTTAAATAATTAAACAGCTGAGTTTTTTGGTCACATAATTAGCTGAGGGTTTACAATTCTTTCATAATTTTAACTCAACAAAAATTATAGTTTTTTTTACAAAACACAAATAAAATTCCTAGTTTTTGTGGAGAATCTCAATCTTCTACAAAAGATTGCTAGCAATTGCTTTGCAAGTCTTCTGTAAACACGATAATTTTTCAAAAAATTGGACAAAGCTAAAAAAATAAAGAGGACTGTGGCATCTTCTCTATGTGGCAGAAGAAAACTGTCACATATTCCACATATTTTCCAAATTAAAGTTTGCCCTGCCCTGCCCTAACCCACTAATTTATTAAAAAAAAATTAGACGCGCCCTGCCCCGCCCCGCCCCATTTAAATCTTTTCCTGCCCTGCCCCATTTAGAGTTTACCCTGCCCCGCCCCGCCCCAATTGCCATCCCTACTAGTACATGTATTAGTTATACACCATATTCTTATGCATAACAACCATGGATTAGTTTCATACGTAGTTTTTAATACATGAATAAGCAAGTATAAAGACAAAGCTGCTTTATTCAGTATAATTCTTATATATAGCTAAAAAATATGTAAACAAATAATCTTTTGAAAAGTTATGCAATACATGTTATTTTTAATATACCAAATCAAACAGTCGATAAAAAATAACCCCAATATACTAGTCTCAATGTTATTAATATAACTTATCCAGTACATTTCTTATACACCCTACAAAAGACCCTTAACAGAATAAAATGATTCCTAGCTATTAATAGTATTTGTGGGTTGGCTTTGCCACACAAACTATTATCAGAACTAATAGTGCGACTAGACAAGCATGAAAATGACATAGGGATTGTATGGGTCAAAATTAGGTCTAGTTTAGTGAATGCAGACGGACGAGCTGAGGCCGAGGTCGAAACTAAATACGGTCCAGTGGCGAGGAGTCGCCCAGAGAGGGAGACCAGTGCCAAGGTCGAATAGAGAACAAACAGCTGTAACGGTTAGAATATTCCTAGGATTATGAATAGGAATATTCCATTGAATATTCCCCCAAATTGTACTTTTTTAGGGTTCTCTAGGAATATCCCTTATAAATAGGAAGAGAGAGGAAACAAAAAGGGGGCTTCAGAATTTTTATGAGAGAACATCTTGTAAAGGGTTGACTATCAAGAATATACAAAAAACTTGTCTTGTTTCCTGTGTTTGATTCCATTATTAAACATTCCTCCTTTTCTCACAAGATCCAAGAACACTTTGTTCATTTCCATAGTCTGCTGTCACACGCCATAGTCAGAAGAAGGAATCATCCATCTCATTCAACATTTGGGTGACCAATTCCTTCTTATTACATTTAATGTCATTTGTCACATTTATTGCAAGTTTTCATTCTCATATTTATTAATAGTCATTGAGCATTAACTTGGCATCCGTTGACTTGAACAAGGTCCCGTACCATTAAAGTTATTGAACTTCAGATTTGGGATTTATTGCATTTAACTCGGATTCACCCTTTATCTATCTATTAAATTGGTTTAACAAAAGGGGCTTAAAACTTTTTGGTCAAACAATTTGGCGCCGTCTGTGGCGAGTTCCTAGTTAAAAATTTTAGTTTCTTCTAGATCTAAAAAACAAGCTTCATTTTTCTTGTTTGCACAAGCTAACAATGGCAAGAAAAGGAGAGGAAAGACTGAAAGCAGTGATGGTTATCACTACTAACCTCCTAGGCACCATCAACGAGGTGGACAGGGAAGACGAGGAGAATGTGACGCCGAGCGCCTCGCCCGGGCAAATTGACTCACCTCCTCCTCATGGGAGTGTAATCGCTTCACATGAGGAAGGAGCCTCCACGTCCACGATAGAAGAAGCGCCCCCTGTAGTGAAAAAGTTATTGGAGGCATGGATGACAAGTAACCTAAGCAGTATACTCAACAAACCCGCTCAAGGGGCGAGTAGGAACACTGCACGAGTTGACACCCCAATGACCATCAACGAGCAACACGCTCCTCCCCCAACAAGTAACACTCACACCGTTGTTGATGCAGGTAACGACGCCCTCGTAGCTACTCTGAAGGAAATAGAAGAAATGGAGAATGATAATAAAGCGCTCCGCGACCAAATGAGGGAGCACCAAGAAAGGGTAAATAAGATACCAGGCGCCCCGAAACTTCTGCCAAAATGGGACGTTGACCGGTTCGTGGAACAACCATATAGCAAGGAGGCGACCCCGTATGCCATACCCAAAACCTTCAAAATGCCACCACATCTGAAAATATACGACAGCACAACGGACCCTGAAGACCATATCATTCATTACGTCACGGCGGTAAAAGGCAACGACCTCTCGAAAGAGCAGGTACCATAGGTACTATTGAAGAAGTTCGGCGAAACCCTAACAGGTGGAGCCTTAACATGGTACTCACAATTATCATCACGTTCCATAATAACGTTCGAGGAAATGGCCGACAAATTCGTCACCGCCCATGCCGGGGCAAGAAAAAACAGAAGCCAGAGTGAATGACATATTCGCCATCAAACAATCGCCTAGTGAAGGACTCAGGGACTTCCGTGCCCGGTTCAACAGAGTAAGAATGATCCTGCCAAACGTGTCAGAGGGGATGGCAATAACGGCCTTTCAAAATGGGTTAAACAGGAACGGGTCGAGGATGACCAGAAAATTATTAAGCAGACCCATGAAATACCCTCCCACCACATGGAAGAAATTCACAATGCTTATTGTGCCGAGGTGAGAGTAGACGAAGACAGCCTCAATGGTCCAACCCAACGGCTAACGACAGTCCAAATGGAATCAAGGAAAGATCGTCGGAATGACAGCCGAAGAGATCACGCAGGTTCGCGCCTCAATCGAGAAAGGCACCAACCATACATCAGAGCGGCCATCCCACTACCTCCCTACCAAGCCGAAGGGGTGTCCACGCCACAAACTGGAACCGAAACGAAAGAGGTATGCCTCCACTTTTATCTACTTATAATTTTTTGTGTTTCTCCTTCAGAAATAGTTTACACCCTAGAGAAGCTCGGTCCCAAGGTGAAATGGCCACAGAAGATGAAGTCGGACCCAAATTCTAGAAAGTCGAATGCCCCCTGCGAGTTCTATCAGGAACAAGGCCACAAGACCGAGGACTGCATAGCCCTACGACAAGAAGTAGTGAATATGCTCCACCAAGGACATTTAAAGGAGCTGATGAGTGACCGAGGGAGAGCCAATTTTGCCCGAGGACGAGAACCACATCAAGGCCCCCCAAAGCCACCCTCTCCCGTCCGCACCACCCAAATAATCATCGGAGGGGGCGACGAAGCAACAATCAACCATGTAAAGTTCACCACCACACACAAATTAAAGCGGTCGATCACCCATGAACGGTATGATGACCTCGAAGATAGTATCATCTTCGATAAGTCAGATACCCACGGTTTGACTTTTCCTCATTTCGATGCTCTTGTCATTACTTTACGAATTTCAGATATCGATGTAAAAAGAATCATGGTAGACGACGGGAGCGGCACGTGTATTATCCACCCCAGAGTTCTCACACAAATGAGACTCGAGGATAAGGTAGTGCAACGATGCATAACACTAACAGGTTTTAACAATGCAGTTGAACGAACCTCTGGAGAGATAACCTTGCCCGTTCTGGCTGGGGGCATCACCCTAGAAACAACATTCCATGTCATGAACCAAGACACAGCCTACAACGCCATTATAGGGCGACCCTGGATACATGCCATGAGGGCTGTCCCGTCCAGTTTATATTAGGTCATCAAGTTCCCTACCACATGGGGAATATTCAGCATCTGCGATGAACAGTGCACAGCTCAAGAATGCTACCACATCGCCCAAGACTACACATACACTCAACAATTAAGAGGAGAGGATTCAGGAGCATAGCAATTACTGAAGTCGGGGCCTGAGTCCGATGAACAAACTGACGTCGTCAAAGACCCCGACGTCGTGGAAGACACAGGGTCAACAGTGGAAGACCTCGATCCCATCCAGCTGGACAAAAGCGACCACAACAAAATAGCCTACATCGGCCACAAACTCAACAAACCAGGTAAACTCCATAAATTTTTTACCGACAACGCCGATCTATTCGCTTTCTCCCATGCAGACATGCCAGGTATCCCAAAAGACATTGCAACACACAAACTGTATATCGATCCACTCTACTCGCTGGTACGACAAATCAGAAGAAAGTTCAATGCTGCAATTAAGAGGCCGTCCGCTAAGAGGTAGAAAAATTACTCACCAACAGTTCCATTCGAGAGTCAAAGTACCCCTATGGGTCTCCAACGTAGTCATGGTAAAAAAGAAAAATGGGAAATGGCGTATGTGCGTAGACTTCACGGACCTAACAAAGCCTGCCTGAAAGACTCCTTCCCGTTGCCTCATATCGATCAGCTCATCGACGCAACAGCTGGGCACGAGTTATTAAGCTTCTTGGACGCCTACTCAGGCTACAACCAAATCCTCATGGAGGAGGAGGACCAGGAAAAGACCACATTCATCACCCACCAAGGGACGTACTGCTACAGAGTCATGCCGTTTGGGTTGAAAAATGCAGGGGCGACCTATCAGAGGCTGGTTTTCAAGATGTTCAAAGAGCAGCTCGGTAAAATGATGGAAGTGTATATAGACGACATGTTGGTCAAATCAAAAAGAAAAGAGGACCACGTCGACCACCTGAGGGAGGCCTTCGACATACTTAGGCGATACGGCATGAAGCTGAACCCCAAAATGCGCTTTCGGTGTGACTCGGGGAAATTCCTCGGCTTTTTGGTGTCGCAGAGAGGCATCGAGGTCAATCCCGACCAAATCAAGGCTATAGAGGGAATACCTTAAATTTTAACCAGCAAGAAACAGGTGCAGAAGTTAACCGACCGTATAGCCGCCCTGTCAAGGTTCATCTCACGATCCTCTGATAGATGCCACAAATTCTTCAACGTACTCAAAAAGGACAACGGACTCCAGTGGAATTCCGAATTCATCGATGCCCTAAGAGAATTAAAGGTATATTTGTCCTCGCCCCTGTTACTCGCCAAGGCAAAACCTGGCGAACGTCTCTTAATCTACCTGGCCGTATCCGACATCGCAGTCAGCGCAATCTTGGTCCGTGAAAATAAAGGTACGCAATCTCCAATCTATTACATTAACAAAACCCTGGTCGATGCCGAAACGAGGTATCCTCACCTTGAGAAACTGACTCTGCATTAGTCGTAGCTTCACGAAAGCTTAGACCTATTTTCAATGCCACCCCATCTCGGTGGTCACGACCTTCCCCCTAAGAAGCAACCTATATAAGCCCGAGCTGTCGGGTAGACTGGCCAAGTGGGACATCGAATTAAGCGAGCACGATATAACATATCAGCCGCAAACAACGATAAAATCGCAAGTACTCACCGACTTCATCGTCGACTTCATCGCCAAATAATGCTTGAGGCCGAGCAAAAAACCTCTCGTACCTCCCCCAAGTTATCCAACCTATGAGTCCTGTACATCGATGGTGCCTCCAATGCGTCAGGATCTGGACTGGACTCGTGCTCGAGGTCCCAACAGGCGAAGTCATCCGCCAGTCCATACGGCATCCCGATGACTAACAATGAGGCCGCGTATGAGGCCGTAATTGCAGGACTGCAACTAGCTCTCAAGTATGGAGCATGGTGAGTCATCCTCCGATGTGATACACAACTCGTCGTCAACCAAGTCACAGGGACTTTCCAAATCAAAGAACAGAGGCTACAAAAATATCAAGCAAAAATTCATAAGCTACTGCCTGAGTTCGACGAGTGCCAACTTGACCAGATATCTCAAGCACAAAACATCGAAGCAGACGGCCTCGCCAAATTAGCAGCGGCCACCAAGAACATAAGCGAAAAAGAAAACATGGTCACCCTCCTTCCTTTGTCAATAGACCAAATTGAGGTATGCATTATAAACTTGACTTGGGACTGGCGCAACCGTATTATGTCATATTTGCAGGACGAAGTTCTCCCGCTCGACAAAAAAGAAGCCAAGAAGCTCCGAATGTAGGCGGCCAGATACAACATCATCAACCATGACTTGTACAAAAGAACGTTTGGCGGTCCCTTGGCGAAATGCCTATGACCAAACCAAACTAGGCGCGTCCTCGAAGAAGTACACAAAGTCCACTGTGGAGCCCATACCGGTAATCGAGCCCTCATTAGATGCCTCATACGGGAAGGCTATTACTGGCCCACCATGAAAAAAGAAGCCGTTGACTTCATTAGAAAATGCGAACAATACAAAAAACATGCTCCAATGATCCACCAGGCGGGCGAGCACCTCCACTCAGTCACATCGCCTTGGGCGTTCATAAAATGGGGGATGGACATCGTCGGACCCCTTCTAACAGGTCGAGGTAATATACGATTTCTTTTGTTTTTAATTGACTATTTTTCCAAGTGGGTAGAAGTAGGTGCATTCGCCCCAATACGTGAACAGAAGTTATCACATTCATATGGTGGAACATCATATGCCGCTTCGGCATCCCCAAAGAAATCAGTTGTGACAACGAACCCCAATTCACCGGAAAAAAGACCGTCGAATTCTTCGAGAAATGGCATATCAAGCGAATACTCTCCATGCCATATCATCCCGCAGGGAACGGTCAAGCGGAGTCCTCCAACAAAACAATATTGAACATCATTAAGAAGAAGCTTGAGGACGCCAAAGGATTGTGGCTAGAACTGCTACCGGAAGTGCTATGGGCATACCGCACCACGCCAAAAAACAAGCACAGGAGAAACGCCATATTCACTAGTCTATGGGACTGACGCAGTGATACCAGTCGAAGTCGGGGAACCAAGTTTGAGATACTCCAACAAGAGTGGACCAAGTAACGATGAAAGTAGAAAGCAAGACCTCGACGAAACAGATAAGCAGAGAGACATAGCCTACGTAAGAATGATAGCCCAAAAATAGCAAGCAGGACGGCACTACAACAAAAAAGCCAAAGTCAGACCACTCAAGGTAGGGGACTATGTACTCAAATCCAAAACACAAGCGAGCAAAGACCCACGGGAAGGAAAACTGGGAACCAATTGGGACGGACCATACAAAATCACGGCAACAACAAACAAAGGGTCATTCCAACTAGAAACAATGGAGGGGAAACTACTACTAAACAATTGGAATGTCGCCCACCTCAAATACTTCAACTTCTGAAGACAGACGTCCTCCAAGTCGTACTCTTTTTCCCTCACCCGAGTTTTGTCCCAATTGGGCTTTCTCAGAGAGGTTTTTAATGAGGCGACGAAGAGGGCGTCTCGAAGTTTAGGTATTAAGTTCATCGCCCCGCCTATCGACTACTTCTCTAGGCCGAGCGATGAAGGGACTAGATAGACTGGGACTCCTCGAATGTATGTACGGACCGAACAGAAATATGTAATATTCTCCAATGAATAAACAAAGCAGTATATGACATTCTTATACAACTCCACCAAATTTACACATCACGCCAATGAAAAGGAAATGTACATTTGATTTCACTCGGATTATTTTCTAAGTCTACTTTCGACTTCGCTCGAATTAATATACATTCGACTTCGCTCGAATAAAATTACATTCGACCTCGCTCGAATTAATTTACATTTGACCTCGTTCGCATCGATCTACATTCGACCTCGTTCGAATCGATCTACATTCGAACTCGCTCAAATTAACTTACATTCGACCTCGTTCGGATCGACTTACATTCGACCTCGTACGGATCGACTTACATTCGACCTCGTTCGAATCGATCTACATTCGACCTCGTTCGAATTAACTTACATTCGACCTCGTTCGAATCAATCTACATTCAACCTCGTTCGAATCAACTTACATTCGACCAACCGAAAGTCTGGGACTTTCTCACAAAAGAACACTCACGGGAAAGATAAAAGAAAGAAGAGACGGAAATACACAGCAAAAGACAACTGTTCCATTTCAATCATTACACCAGTACATTTTACAAAGGGCTTGAAAGATTCCCCCAGAAAAAGAAAATAGCAAAACACAAAAAAGCAAAAACCAAGTACAAAGACTTCACGCCGCATCATCCCCCCCATCACCGACGTCACCGGCATACTCACCAAGGGTCGGAAGCAAGCCCATCTAAGGTGTCTGCATCATCGTCCCCACCGAGCGTACTAGGATCATAACCACAGCCGTCACGAACTGCATGTGCCTTGACACAAACATCCTCAAATTCCGCCTCAGAAATCTTTCCAGCCGTCTTCAGAGACCTGTATATATCAAGTTAGGCTCGACATGAACCCACATTTCATACAACTCCCGTGACACACCGGGAGCGGCAGAAGTATAAGAAGTAGACGACTGGGCCTGATGTCGCCTTCTTGGCTCTTAGGGCGACAACTTGCTCATTCAGCTCAGACAGCTCCGCCTCAAAACCCTCAATCCGCTCTTCGAACCTTGCCTCCTTGAGTGTAGAAGTTTCCGCCTCAGTAGCTCGCTTAGACCTGCAAACACGGAGGGTGCCCCCTAGGGCTGCCGCCTCCGCCACAACGACCATTCTGGCTTTCTCATCTCGGCCAACTCTTCGACCCTGGTGCTCAACTCACCCCTCAAGTTGACGGCCCTTGTTTCGCTCTGCTCAAGCTCAACCCTTAAAGACGCTACCAACGCCTGAAGGTCAATATTATCGGCCATCACTCCCTTACTCACCTCGATCTCATCCTCCTCAGCCCCCAGCGCCCCCTCAAGTATGCTGCATCTGCCGATGGCCCTCATAAGCTCCTCATCCTTCTCCCTCAGCTCCTCATCCTTCTACTTGAGCCCATCGCGGAGCATCTGAAACTGGCCGTCCTGGCTAAGTAAGTCAACTAGCGTTCGATGCTTAGAACGGTACTCTCTGTACTTGGATACCATCTTCTTGAAGAGGGCCATCCTACACTCTTCCTGCCGATCACACTCAAGGAAGACATGTTAGCGGAAGTAAAGTACACACACGAAATGAACTAACTTAACATGGGAAAAAAGCTTACTCGCAAGGCCATGCCAGATATACCCAACGACAGATCCGCATCCATCAGCATCTGCAGCGTCCTGTTCTTCGAATCCATGAATAGAGGAGCGAAGGCCGGCACCGCCCGTTCAGAATTGGCCAGGAGGTCATAATTTACGGGGAAGACTATGTGCCGATCAGGCCCCTCCGTCCTTATCTCCACTGGGGTGAACCTTTCTCAAAAGCTCGACCCTCCTCAGGGTCCACGTCGGAGCCCGACCCATCATCTTCTACGAGGATGGTTTTATCCCTTCCGTCCGCTGATGATGAGCCGACCCTGGCTGTTCGTGTAGGCTCCCCTCTATCGTAGGCCCCTTCAACCTCTGACGGCCTTTCCTCTATGATGATAGCTGGCGTGAGGGCAGCCTTAATGCCCAGTAAGGGCGCCGCCTCCGTATCCAAAACAATGGGCCTTTCCGGATTAGCATCAGCAGCACCGACCCTTCCAGTCCCCACCCTCTGCCTTTTCCTTGGTGCTGCCTTCTCCTTGTCATGAGACGACTTGTCAATTAGGTGCAAGACACGGTGATTAGAGGTCTCAGCCAACTTAACGGCTGCCTGTGGGGCGGAATCACCCAACGGCGGAGCTAGAGTTTTACCCTCTCGTACAGACTCAGCTAGTACAAATTGCATTCCAACTAAAGTGACCGCCTGGCTGAATGCGGGCACCGGAGCCTTCTCCCTCTTGGAAACTCGTTGATCTAGCGCAAAAAGAAAATCATATTTAGAAAAAAATGACAAGACGACGGTAAGCCATAACGAAAATCAAAGGGTCGTGGAAATGAGAATCAGACTTACTAATCGAAGGCTTGAGCCCGAACCGCTTGTTAAAGGACGCCCAGTCGTGAATTCCCACAGTATGAGGTAAGACGCGAGTTACCCAGTCTTCAATATCAAGAACCAAGGAAAGTGGACGGCTACCAGCTAAAAGTAGAAAGACATGAGCGAGTCAGAAACAAAAGGAGGTGATAAATAAAATATATGATAAACGGTAAAAGACCCTTACGGTTGAAGTTCCACTGCTCGGGGAACCCGACTGGGTCCGCCACTATGTGCTCGGTCCCGATGAAGAAGTAATTGCACCAGAACTGGCGGTTCGCTTTGTCATCCATCCCTATCACAAATCCTTTAGTCCCACGGTGGCGGAGACGAATCAGCGTGCCTCTATAGAAACTACGCGAGAAAAGATGCAGCAGATGACGGATGGAGACTTCGCAGCCGGCCAACTCTGCGAACTTCACCAGCATCAAAAAGACTTTATATAAGTAAGGGGAAAGCTGTGTCGGGCAGACACCATAAAAGCGGCAGAAATCCTCAACTGGTGGGAGAAGAGGAAGAGAGTAACCCACCAAAAATGGGTAGGCGTAGCAATACCCAGGCCGGTGAATCTGTATCGCGTCATTCCCTGCCAGAACGATATCGACGTGAGCAGGAATACGGAATTTAGGCCGCAGGGCGGATATTTGTTTCGACCCCATGACAGATAGTACCTGCTCAGGAGCAGGGGCGGGTTCTTTTGGGAAGTCATTTCTGACTGACGGTTTCCGAGGAAAAACCTCCTCCACGGTGGGAAAACTTTCATCTTCCGCAACCGTGGGTTCACCGCCACCGGAAGACATGGCTACCGACAAAGGAGTGGCATCGGAGACTATGTCAGAGGAATGAGGGGAGTTTGTCATTGTTGCAGTAACGTGTATACAATAGAGCTGGAAGGAGAGTATCAACGAGAAAAGAAACCGTGAGCTAGAGCTGAAAAGCAGAAGGAAAACGGAGACACGGGTTAGAGAAGAAGCAGAAGAACAAGCAAGGTGCCGGTGGAATATGAAGTGCGAAAAGTTTCATTTTTGAATCTCCCTTCTCCTATTTATAAGATATTGTGGCGCCCAAATCAATGCAAGAAACTGTCATTGACACCAAAATCGAAGAAACATAGGCATTGGAAACGACGCATGTTGTCATGATGACGTGCGTGGCCATGTTGTCATCCTATGTTAGCCACGGCAACCATAACCTTTGAGCCGATCCGTCATCAATGCGACATTGACCAATTCAGCTCGTTTGCCATGACGTAATGTCTTGTGATTAGACACAGATAAAATCCGCTCATCGAGGACGCCCAAGAGGACGACCTCAACAAGCGGAGGGGCCAACTGTATGGGTTAAAATTAGGTCTAGTTTAGTGAATGCAGACGGACGAGCTGAGGCCGAGGTCGAAACCAAGTACGATCCAGTGGCGAGGAGTCGCCCAGAGAGGGAGACCAATGCCGAGGTCGAGTAGAGAACAAACAGTTGTAACGGTTAGAATATTCCTACGATTATGAATAGGAATATTGCATTGAATATTCCCCCAAAGTGTACTTTTTTAGGGTTCTCTAGGAATATTTCTTATAAATAGGAAGAGAGGGGGAAAAAAAAGGGGGCTTCGGGATTTTTATGAGAGAACATCTTGTAAAGGGTTGACTATCAAGAATATACAAAACGCTTGTCTTGTTTCCTATGTTTGATTCCATTATTAAACTTTCCTCCTTTTCTCACAAGATCCAAGAACAGTTTGTTCATTTCCATAGTCTGATGTCACAAGCCATAATCAGAAGAAGGAATCATCTGTCTCATTCAACATTTGGTTGACAAATTCCTTCTTGTTACATTTATTGCCATTTGTCACATTTATTGCATGTTTTCATTCTCATATTTATTAATAGTCATTGAGCATTATTTTGCCATTCGTTCGCTTGAACATGGTCACGTACCATTAAAGATATAGAACTTCAGATTTGGGATTTATTGCATTTAACTAGGGTTCACCCTTTATCTATCTATTAAATTGGTTTAACAAAAAGGCTTAACATTTTTGGTCAAACAAGGATAGCGTGGGACAAGGGACAATATTACATAGTTTGACTAGTTACCCCAAACAACGTAAATAATATGTTTGGAGGGATAGAATTTCGATACTATTAACGAGAGATCTCGATGGAGATGGCTAAACTTATGTTCAGGGGCGGATGCAACATTGGTTTATCGGGTTCAACTGAATCCAATATTTTCGGCGCGACACATAAATCTATATGAAAAAATCACTAAAGTTCTAAAAAATAATAGAAATGAACACGTAACTTTAAAAATATATGAATTCAATACCAAAAACTTTAAATGTTGAATTCGTAGAATTAAAATCATACGTCCACCTCTGCTTATGTTAGAAAGCAAACTCAAATTAATTGGATCAGTAAAATTACTTCGTGCATTTCATGATATTTGTCTTACTTTTTTGGTCTATTTTAACAAGTCACCTTATTATATTTAGTAAGTTTTTAATTATAATATTAGTATTTGGTGCATATTTAAATAGTCAGATTAGGACACGAAATAAAAATAGAAGGATTAAAATTGACCGGAGACCGGAAGTAGTATCATAGTAGTTCCACGAGACTTTCGCTAGATATGACTGCTTTATTAGTAGTACTCCTATTAGTATTTCTTGCACACCTCAAAATAGTCAGATTAGGACACGAAATAAAAATAGAAGGATTAAAATTGACCGGTGACCGAAAGTACTACCCTAGTCGTTCCACGAGACTTTCCCAAGATATGACTGCTTTATCAGAATTTTTCTAGAGAGAAGAGACCGGCCACATTGTCGCGGCGAAATCAAAATTTTCATTCAAATATTTAAAATATAAAGAAGTGAACACTCGAAAAAGTCGAGAAAAATCAATCTCTACTCTCTCTCTTAAAAGAGGTATTTTTAACCTTATGTATACTACTCCTCCGTTTCCGTTTCAATTTATGTGAACTTATTTGACTGGATACGGAGTTTAAAAAAAAGAGAAGACTTTTAAATTTGTGGTGTAAAATGAGGCACATATATTTTGTGTGGCTATAAATCATTGCATAAAAGTAAATTGTTTCTAAGTAAGAAAAAAGGTCATTCTTTTTGGCACAGACTAAAAAGGAAATAGGTTTATCTATATCTATATTTATCTATATTATTATAAAAGCATGAATACAATGTCGGTTTACAAAAATATTTTTTGAAAATTAAATTATCTTTTTAATACAATGTATAAAAACGTAACTCAATAGATTCCTCTTAAAAGTCAAACAACTCTAGGAGTCTTTGTACTTTACTTTCCCTTCAATGGAACAATTCCGAAACGTGAAGACGTTGAGTTACATATGGAAAAGGGATTATAATTTAGTACTAAGCTCTTTAAATTTATAATATTTTAAACGAAGTGGAAAATTCCTATTATCCTTTAAAGTCTTACTACTTGATATTAGTTTGTATAATGCTAAAACTAAATTAAGTTAGATATCTTTTCTGATATAACTTATGTTCCTAAATATTAGGAGTAATTACGTAATCAACAAGGAGAAATTTAATAGTCACATATTAAGTTAATTTAAATAATAAGAAAGTAATTAAAGGATAATATATATATATATATAGTTATAAAAGCACGAATATTACACGCTAAATATTGAACGATTAAAATATTTTTAAAATATTGATTGACTTCTATGTCCTTTTGATATGTAAGTTATCTCTTCAAAAAATAATTTCATATTGAATAAAATTGTAATAAACGTTATGTAATATAAATTTATATGGACTTCTAATCTTAATCAAGTTCCAATCTTTAGCTCTTTGGGATATCGTGTCCTACATATTATTGACAATTCTAAAATCAAACCAATTCTACAGGGATGAAAGTAATTTAGACCAACTATGGAGAGTTGTCTTTAATTTGAACACATACGGCTGATAATTGTGTAGAGAGTAATCTTAGGGTACATAAATTTATTTCATAAAAAAGTGTTATAACACAAAATAAAAAGGTCAATATATTATTAAGAATTAAAATTCTATACAAGTATCTAAGGAAGCACAATCAAAACTAGATCTTAAACAAGAGCAAGCTTTCAAGACTATATTATAAAGAGTTGAATCTGCTATAACGGGATTATTCTTTGTAGATGCCTCCGGCGGAATCAAAATTATATTTTTATGACATGCATTACTTGCAAATATCATATCAAGAGGCATGACACTGTTAGCAATAATAGCAGGTGGTGTACCAACAACGATTTTATTGTGAGGCCACCCACTTTAGATTTGATATATCTCTTCAAACAACTTAAATAAACATCACAAATATATCAAAACAAAGCAAGGGTGCTTAATTTAGGAAAGCAAATTGATAATATGGGATGAAGCACTTATGGCTAAGTGTCAAACGGAGTTCTAGAGATATGTTGGATATTAATGAACCGTTTGGTGAATAATTAATGGTTTGGAAAGTAATTTATGTCAAGTACTACCATTAGTTCCAAAATCGACAAAAACAGAGACTGTAAAAGCTAGCTCGCCAAAGTTATACTTTTGGTCTCAAATGAAAAAGATTCAACCAACAAGAAATATAAAGTAAGAACAGATCCAGTATTCAATATCTTCTTGCTTCGTGTCGGAAACGGCTAAGAGCATCCAATAAAAGATGGTTTAGTTCTTCCTGAACATTTGGTTATCAATCTCAATGGTAATAGTATTCGTTTAATAAGAGAAATATTTCTATCATTAGACTAAATTTATAATTTCTACCAAACATGTTTGTTGTCAAGTTTATAATTTCTTACGTATGTTAGTGTCACCGTATATATAATAGACTAAGTTGATCATCCATTGTATATAGGTTGATTTTGAAGAAAAATATGCCCGTCATGCTACTGAAAAACTTAAATACGCCGAATAGCTTATGTAATAGCACACAGATGGTATATAGAAGTTTTGACAATAATGTCATACATGCAAAAATTATGATACTGGCCAATGTGCTTAATTCTAAGTATATTCTTATCCCTGAATTCAACTTTCGTCTTCTGAAACTGAGGAATATCTTTTTAAATTTATGTGAAAATAATTTTTAGTATGTTTATGTTTTGCAAATATAATAAATAAAGCACACAAGAACAAACATCCTAAATATTGGACTATATTTACGATAATATATTTTCCTACATGAACAACTGTATATTGCACTTTCAAGAGGGATATCAAGATCGACAACAAGAGTTCTGGTTAAGGCAAAGCAACCAAAGCATTAGGATGAAACATACACAAAAAAATATTGTCCTCAAAGAAGTATTCGTTAAGATACCATCACATTAAATACTTATAAACTATAATACATAATTATCTAACGAACATGACAAAATTGCTCATTTGTGTAAGTTTTGATGATGTCCTTTTATTTTAAATTCATGTATTATGCTAATGTAGCAATATTTTTTGGCATTCAGATGATTGTTGTATTCTTATACATAAAATTCTCTTATTAATTAAATTTTATTGTTCCTTCATATAAACAAAAATTTAAATCATCACGTGTCATTCTTAACGTGCAACACACGTTCATAGATACTAGTATCATTTTAAAAGCGCGAAGGCTCTTAGCGAAATGTCATTCGTCTTTTTTACCCTTTAAAAATAGAGTTCACACCGGACAAAATAGTCATTTAATTATATTTCTATTATTTAGGACATTGGAATTAATTAAAAATTTAGTATTAAATCTTTCCTTATTTGAATTAGGTAAAACAATCCTAATATTTAAGAACTTAAAAATCAAGTAAGATTTTATTTCTATAAATTCTTGACTAATATTTGTAGATAATTTATTAATGGAATGTAATCATTTAATTTTGTCTATATTTGAAAGACTTGAATTATCTGTGCGATTTAACAAACCTAGCATATCCTAATCAAGTCATTACTACTGAGATGTGCTGCAACATTAACAATTTAGTCCTATTTAAATTTAGTGATTAATTATTATAGTCATTGAAAGATTCGTGATTTTTAATAGTTCATCATGGAAAAGGAAAGGTGAAGTATTCAAAATCATTGCATGCATAGTTTTGACTATATGTAATTGAATAAATGATCGTTTAGATCATTGATAATAATGATTACTAATAGGAGTCATAGGAAAGTAACGTTCTATTATTATTAATTAAGAAAGAGTTTAAGTTTCACGAGATGTAAAAATTATTTACGTAATGGTCCAATTTAAGTTGATGTGACTAATGTTTTTTTAGATTTTTTTAATTAAATGTTATGTCATATCAAATTTTACAGACAACAATATGTTTCAGTTGATTTTAGTTTTTGTGTGGGATTAGGATTCACTCATCTTCTTTTCTTTTCGATTTAGTATTCCCATCTATAAAGACTTGTGAACTAAAATTTATTAAAATAAATATGATATTGGATGAAATAGTTATTTAATTATTTCTTAATATCTAGAAATAGCCATTTAATTAATTTGTTAATTTTATATGAATAGTCATTCGATTAATTCTCTAATATTTAGTTATTAAATTTTTTTTTTATTTGAATTATATAAGAATTATAAATATTTCTCACTTTAAACTCCAGTAAAAATGTATAAGCAAAAAAGATTAAAATGCTATAACCTTAGGAAAAAGTTATACTTGAAAGACAACATAAACCTAAAATAATCCTAAGAAACGAAAAGGAAAAACTTAAGTTCCGGACGAGCTAATTACTTTGAAGCTTCCAATAATTTAATAGGAAAGGATTATTCTTATAAACAAAATCTTAAAAGATTTGACCAAAAAAATTCTTACTCGTATATTATTTCACTGACTTTTCATTTATTTATCTAATACATGTGTATTAAATATTAAATTTTCTTCTTTCAATTATCTAACAATACGGTTATGTTCACATAAAAGGGAAAGTAAGAATAAATTTAGGAGAAAAAATAAGAATAAATTTAGGAGAAAAAACAAAGAGACACCAATATGCATGATACTCATTTTATTCTTTTACAAAAAATAAAAAAGTTGTATATTAATTTAAACTTTTTTAGTAAAAAGGTGTTCTAGACAGAATTAAGAGGTATTAATATGCATTTTAGACTTCAACAAGATTTATAGTTTTGAATGATTTCAAAAGTATAGTATTTTAATTAATTATGCCTAATATTTCAAAGTTTGAAATCAACTTATCTTTAACCTTTATTACTGTGATGATCCTACAGGTCATCTCTTGTTTTAGAAGTCAAAACTGTGTTCTGAGGCCTTAAAAACCCCTTTTGTTTCACCTCAATTTGCGTGCGCAGTTTGGGCGCGTTTCTGGAAAGCTTTTATGTGAAATTTAAGAAAAATAATGAATTTGGCCTTTTAAATTGATTAAAGTTGACTTTGGTCAACATTCATGGTAAACGGACCCGGACCCGTAATTTGACGGTCCCGTAGGGTCCATAGTAAAATATGGGGGGCGTATGCCCGGAATCGAATTCCGAGGTCCCTAGCCCGAGAAAAGAATTTTTAAAGAAAATTGTTTGCTGGAAAATATAAAGACTCTTTGAAATGAAATGATGCGTGTTCTTGATGGTATTGGGCCCGTATTTTGGTTCCGGAGCCCGGTACAGGTCTAAAATAATATTTAAGTCGAACCTGTGAAATTTGGTAAGAATCGTAGTTGATTTGGTATAAATCGAACCTTTAGTTGAGAAAATGAAAATTTCAATGTTCTTGAGAATTTTATGAATTTTGGTACTAAATTAGTAGTTGTTGATGTTGTTTTGATGATTTAATTGCACGAGCAAGTCCGTATGATATTTTTAGACTTGCGTGCATGTTTGGTTTGGAGCCCCAAGGGCTCGGGTGAGTTTTGGATAGGCCACGGAGTGATTTTAGACTTAGGAAGATTGCTGGTATGTTGCAGCTGTGTAGTAGGCCCCTGATCTCGCAATTGCGAGATCAGGCATCGCAATTGTGATGTAATCAGAGGCCGCAAATGCGAGCTTTTACTTCGCAAATGCGAAGAACTCAAGGCCAGCCTTTCTCGCAATTGCGAGATATACTTCGCAAATGCGAAGGTTGTCAGATAGGCTAGAGGTCGCAAATGCGACGTTTTTCTTCGCAATTGCGAAGATAGCAGAAATTCCCACCCATGATCGCAATTGCGATAACTGCACCTGTTAAGTGGGATATCAGACGGGATTTTCATATCATTCTTCAAAAATTTTAAAACCTAAACTCGTAAGGGCGATTTTTCAAGAGCAAGTTCTTCACTAAATCATAGGTAAACAATTTCTAAGTTATTTTCTTCAATCTATAACATCTTTTTACATGATTTCACTTCAAAATCTAAGGTTTTTCATGAGAAATTGGATGTTTTTGGGTAGAATATAGGATTTTCAAATTTTGGGGATTTGGACCTCAATTTGAGGTCCGATTTCAAAACTAATTGCATATTTGAGTTCGTGTGTGATCTTGGTTCGAACTTCGAGTTTTGACCAAGCGGGCCCGGGGTCGGGTTTTGACTTTTTGGGAAAATCATTGGGAAATCTATTTTCATGCATTATAATTGGTTTATTTAACATTTATTGATGTTATTAAGTAAATTATGACTAGATACAAGCAGAATTGAAGTGGAATCGAGAGGTAAAGCGGTAATTGAGGATTAATCTTGTCCGTGGAATCGAGGTAAGTGTTTGGCCTAACGTTAGCTTGAGGGAATATGAGTTGTGGTCTTATTTGCTATATGTTAGTATCGAGTACGACGTATAGGTGTGGTGACGAGTATCTATACGTTGGTGTCAAGCATGCCCGTGAGTCTTATACCATGATTGTTGTGACTCTATTATGTATCGATCATACTCAAATTGATTATTATTAATTTTGAACACAGCTTATGAAAGTTTCTTGGTAATTGACTATTGTTGAGCATTGGCTCAAGTTGAGTTTCATTTAGTAAAGTAATTGTTGAAAACAAGATTGGTTATAGATGAATCCCTTGCCGGGATGTTATTGTTGATATTGTTGATTCCCTTGCCGGGATGTTATTGTTGATTCCCTTGCCGGGACGTATTGTTTCTATTATTTGGGTGAGGAAGAGTGTAAATCACGAAGGGTGATTCCGTGCATGATATTGTGAGTGAGTGTAATGCACGAAGGGTGATGCCGTGCCATGATTTGAGAGTTAATGCACGAAGGGTGATGTCGTGCCGATATCGTGAGGAATAATGCACGAAGGGTGATGCCGTTCCGATATCGTGAGGAATAATGCACGAAGGGTGATGCCGTGCCATGATTATGAGAGGTAATGCACGAAGGGTGATGCCATGCCATTTCTATTGTTTCATATGGTGAGGACGAGAGTAAAAGCAAGAAGGGTAATGTCGTGCACGTGTTACCGTTTCATTATTCTTGTTGATACACATATGATGTTCATTATGCTTCCTTATTGATGCTTCTTTATTGGGTTATTGTTAGGATCTGATATTCCTCGTAGCATGTCCCCTTCCCACCTTATTCTGTGAATTCCTGTTATTATAATTCTGTTTGTATATGATTTAATTGCACGGGTTTATATGGTTGTCGTGTCCTAGCCTCGTCACTACTTCGCCGAGGTTAGGCTCGACACTTACTCAGTACATGGGGTCGATTGTACTGATGCTACACTATGCACTCTTTTGTGCAGATTTCGGTACAGGACCAGGTGAGTAGCTGAGGTAGCTGCCTTCAGTCCAAGGAGACCATTGTAGATCTGCTGGCGTCCGCAGAGCCTAAAGTCCCCCTTCCCTGTTTTAGCTTTCTGCTGTCTCTTTGCATTCCGAGAACAGTTGTACTTTTTTTTCTAGACCAGTGTTTGTAGAAATTCGTAGATGTTCGTGAATTTGTGACACCGGATTCGTGGGTAGACATGTATTGGATCATTTGAATTTGTTATAATTCTTCCGCACTTTTCATCTGTTTAGTTTTAGTTATTGTTTATATCTGTTTGGGTTGATTGCTAATGGGTTAGAACCTTAATAGTTGGATAGCCTAGCTTTCACGAGTAGGCGCCAACTCCGAGGGTGGGAAATCCGGATCGTGACAGTTACTTCAAGTTGAATAGTTTTGTGCTTGAAGGAATGTGGATGAGACATAAGACAACATGTACTCTAAATAAGTTGTAATTAATTATTTTCTTTCATTTTTCACCCCTTCCAACATATGACTCCATATCATTTTTTTTATATATTAACTAATTTATTATAAAATATTAGGAAAGTCATCTTATCTAAATTGAAAGTCTATTCAAGATTGTAATTTATTGTTATTAATTCTCGATTGTTCATCTTCTTTTATTGTTAAATATTTTTCTATTATTTTAACATTTTTTCTTTACATTAAATTTTATTCAATCATTTTACAATTTTAGTTTTTCAGTCAAAATAAGTTTTCGAATCACTGACACTTTGTCAGGTGGACTATTTCTTCTATTCAATGTTTATACTTATTAATTGTTGCTACTTTTTTTAATTTTTTTTTTTTTTTTAGGATTTTGCTTTTTCAAATTGATCCAATACCGATCATTCGACTGAGTAGTTAACACAATCAACCAGGAAAAAGAACCAAAAATAATAGTATTTGCTATCAACAAGAAGTTTTCTTCTAGAATTTAAATACTGTTAATCTCATATAAAACTTGTTTGCCAAAATAAGAACTTAAAAAAATGAAAGAATAAAACTAAAAATATGTAAGATAAGAACTTATTTTACAAAATTAAGTAATGGGAGCAAACTAGATGAAAAATCACTTGAGTGATCCAAAATCCTAACATGATCAATATTTATTAGTTTAGGAACTTATCTGTTGTTAATTCTTATTTTATAACTCAATCACAAACTTTAAATATTATTTGAAAAGTTTATTTTCATTGATATTTAGATTAATATTAAGTCCTAAATATAATTAATATTTATTATTTTAAAGAACTTTTAATTTTTTATTAATTTTTATTTTATATCATAAATATATATTCTGAATATACTATTTTATATTATTTTAAAAAGCTTATCATTCTTGATATAGATACACGCGCGTGCCTTATTATTAGTATAAATTAAAATAGAAGGAATATTATTTTTTCGGGAAAAAGAGGTTTGAATGAATCTCCTTCCGCGAGCTCCGCCCATGACTACATGGTTTGACAAGTAGACAGAAATTCCCGGTCCTTCTCTTGTAACCCCAAGTGCACTCAGCCGTTGGTTACCTAGGGGTAGGGGAATGAGGGTCTCCCTTGGAGGCGGATGTACCGTTACAGGCAGTAGCGTATGCAGTAATCTTCGTAGAAAAAAATATTTTTTTTAAAAAAATAAATGAATAAATTATTGTAACGGCAAGCAGTGTTATTTTTATATTTATACCTAATATTTTAATTTTATTTATTATTTATACATATAGATTACAAAAAAAAAATTCAACGAAGCGGTGTCACGTGACACCGCATCAAGCAAGGTGCCTACGCCCCTGGTTACAGGTAAGGGTTCAATTTATAGTTTTTTATGCAGAGCATGAATTATGTGTAAAAACTCATTAAAATTACAATAAACAGTAGACATGAACTTATAATTTTAAAATTATAATGGATTCAGTACTAAATCTAAAATTTGAACTATAAAATTCAAATCTTGAATCCGCTTCTAGTCTCCCTTGCTAAGAAGCTATAAATTTGACAGAATACAATATATAGTATTAGTCAAATTTTATAGTTGTACTAAATAATTATATAAAAAATTTATTCAAAATTTATTAAGCTGTCTTTTTAAAGTTCAAAATTTAAAATTCTGAATTCGCATATGCGTGTGTTCCTAAGAAGATCCCAATGTACACTCTCAATCAGCTAGGCCATTTATGACCATTGACGTCTTCTGGAGTGTGGAACACTCTCAATCAATTAGACAATCACTAACCCAATGACGTCTTCTTGAAGCGCTGACAACGGAATTATTACAGGGTATTATATGACTAAACACAATATTTAAGAAAATTAGATGGAAAGACTTTAGGCTTATGCCAAAGTAATATTATTGTTTTTTTCTATTTTAATTTATGTATCATATTTTTATTAGTGTATCTCGAAAGTAATGTTATACTTTTTTATTTTAAAATAATTTAATAATAATTTTTTTTCTAATCTTAATGAGATTATGCCCAAATAATTTTTTATGGCTTGTTTTAGATCATGCATTTCAAAAGTCTTTCTTTATTTCTTAAACTTTGTATCTAGTCAAACGTTACTACATAAATTGGGATGGAGAAAATTTTCATAGACCGACTTTGAATTAGTCTTCCTATATTAGTGTAGGCCTTATATTATAAACGAATTTAAGTGTTTGATTTTAAAATAAAGAACGTGTATTGATCACTAATAAGTCATTATTACAATATTACATAAGGGTGTGCAGGTATTTACTCTTTTTTTGGTCTTGAGGTTTGCTTTCTTTATGCTTTCTCGACATCTTCTAACAGTTATTTCTGATTATTTTGTCTAATACTACTTGTTTAATACGACATCTTGTTTAGTATATTTTTTTTTCAAAAATTATAATTTTCAGGACCGGCATTAGCAGATTTCTCAAGCTTTTGAAAAAGACTTTAGATATAAATATTACTTCATCAGTTTCAATTTATATGAACCTTTTCGTTTTTTACGTAAATTTTAGTCAACATTTTGAAATACATTTTTAATCATATTATTATGAGAAAAATTACAACTTATAGCTACTATTCGTTTAGTTTTTTGTAACGACCCGGTTGTCGTTTCGTGAGTTATAGTCCTGTTTTTTCCATTCCTGCTTCTTTTATGTTCTTCAACTGTGTTTTGACTAACCGGGTTAGTTGGTTCGTGTCCGGAGTAGTTTTGGAGCAAATTGAGACACTTAGTCTCTTTTGTGAAGGCTTAAATTGGGAAAGTTGACCGGATGTGGACTTATGTGTAAACGACCTCGGATTAGAATTTTGATGGTTCCGTTAGCTCCGTTAGGTAATTTTGGACTTAGAAGCACGTCCGAAATGTGATTTGGAGGTCTGTAGTAGAATTAGGCATGAATTGGCGAAAGTTGGAAATTTGGCGATTTTGGTCGGCAGTGAAAAATTTGATATCGGGGTCGGAATGCAATTTCAAAAGTTGGAGTAGGTTCGTGGTGTCATTTGTGACGTGTGTGCCAAATTTGAGGTTTTTCAAACGTGATTTGATAGGTTTCGGCATCGTTTGCGAAATTTGAAAGTTTAGAAGTTCTTTGGGTTGAATCCGAGGGTAATTTGGTGTTTTGATGTTGTTTTGAGTGATCCGAAGGCTTGACTAAGTTTGAATGATGTAATGGGATGTGTTGGTAGATTTGGTTGAGGTCCCGATGGCCTCGGGTGAGTTCCGGGTGGTTAGCGGATCAAGTTTGAAGTTAGGAGAATGGCTGAAGTTTGGAACTCAGCTGTCATAACCGCACCTACGGAGAGGGAGCCGCAGGTGCGAGCCGCAGAAGCGAGATTTTGATCGTAGGAGCGATATGAAGAAGAGTTGGCAGAGTCCGCAGGTGCGAGGGTTTAGCCGCACCTATGATGGACACAGAAGCGGAAGAGTGGGCACAGGTGCGAGGCTGAACCGCAGAAGCTTGAGGATTTCCGCACTTGCGTGAGCGCAGATGCGGTCTCGAGGCCGCAAGAGCGAGGTCCGGATTTTAAGTGAAGTTCCGCACCTGCGATGGTATTTCCGCAGGTGCGGCGTTGCAGAAGCGACAATTGGACCGCAGATGCGGTATCTCTAGGCAGAAAGTATAAATAGCACACTTCGCGAATTTTAGTTCATTTCCACCATTTTCAAGTCGGTTTTTGGAGCTTTTGGAGTGATTTTGAAGGTAGATTCAAGGGGTTTTCAGTGAGGTAAGTTGCTTGAGCTCTATTACTCCTATCTATGGTGTTTTTCCATTGTTTTATCAATTAATTAGTGGAAATTAGGGGTGAAAATGAGGGGTTAGGGCTTGGAATTTTGGAGAGTTTGATTTGAGGGGCCAAATGGAGTCGGATTATGATAAATTTCGTATGTATGGACTCGTGAGTGAATGGGCTTTCAAGTTTTGTAACTTTTGCCAGATTCCGAGACGTGGGCCCGGGGGCCGGGTTTGAGTGGATTTCGGGTTCTTGGTCTAATTCAGTAGTTTTTCTTGTGGAATTCATTCCTTTAGCATATATTGATGGTATTATACTGGTTGTGAATAGATTCAGAGCGTTTGGAGGCCGGTTCGAGAGGCAAAGGTATCGCGGAGTAGAGATTTGATCGGTTTGAGGTAAGTAACGATTGTAAATCTAGTCCTGAGGGTATGAAACCCCGGATTTTGTGTCATGTGACTATTTTGAGGTGGCGCACATGCTAGGTGACGAGCGTGTGGGCGTGCACCGTTGGGGATCGTGACTTGGTGCGTCCCGTATCTACTATAAAGTTGAATATTTTGTTGAAACTACCTGCTTCTTACGTGTTTTAGAAAGAATTTCTGTAAATCAGGCTGGATGCTATGTTTAGGCCTTATGCCAGTGTTGTTTGGACCCTTAGAGGTCTTCTATTGCTATCCTCTCATTGTTTTCGATTG
Organism: Nicotiana attenuata; assembly: GCF_001879085.1. Classification (NCBI taxonomy): domain Eukaryota; kingdom Viridiplantae; phylum Streptophyta; class Magnoliopsida; order Solanales; family Solanaceae; genus Nicotiana; species Nicotiana attenuata. Next base: position 164,658 of record NW_017671506.1, read on the forward strand.
GAAATCTATACTTAGTCATGTTTATACTTATTTACTGCATAACTCAGTCTCTATTACTCCGTTTTGATACATTATATAAATGTTGTTTGGGCTAAATACCTTGTTTTTTTTGAGAGCCCGAGAGGCTGGAGAGATTATGATTGATTGAGGTCGAGGGCCTGAATTGTGAGGATATTTATGGGATCGGGCTGCACGCCGCAGCATAATTTACTGATTCATGACTGAGTGAGGCCGAGGGCCTGATTGATTTATGCCATGATTGCCTTGTTATAGCGCTTGGGCTGAAGGAGCCCCTCCGGAGTCTGCACACCCCCAGTAAGCACATGTACCTACTGAATGCGAGTGCCGAGTGTCGAGTGCTGAGTGTTTGGGAGGCATGAGTGATGGTGAGGTTTGCCCGAGGTGCAGTATATGAGAGAAGGTGAGGTTTGCCCGAGGGGCTGTATACGAGAGATGTTTGCCCGAGGGGCTGTTTATAGTTTCATCATCTTACTCACTTTTTCATTAAACCTTTGTTCTAAAACTGTTGAAAGATGTTTCCAAATTGATTTTACTGGAACTGGATTTAAACAAGCTGATTTGATTCAAACTATGGTTTTAAAGGCATGCTGTGTTTTTACAGAGCTTTTGTGATATGAACTTTACATGCATTATTTCTTGTCACTACTTCTCAGCCTTTATTTACTGTTGTTACTTACTGAGTTTGCGTACTCACGTTACTCCCTATACCTTGTGTGCTGATCCAGGTGTATCTGGGCACGGTAGCGGCTGTTGACTATTCTAGTTGCAGATTTTCTCGGAGATAGCAAGGTAGCTGCAGGCGATTGCAGCCCTAGTCTTCTCCCTCTTATCTTCCTTTAGTTGTAATTAGTCATTTCCCATACTATGTTAGTCTCGATATTGTCAGATAAATTGTAGTAGATGCTCAGGACTAGTGACACCCCGATGTCGGGCTTTCTTTTCCGCACTTTTGTTTTGAGTTGAACTCCTTTATGAAGGTTTCATATTAAATAGTTCTGGGATTATCTTTGAAATGAAAATATCGATTTGTTTTGATAATGTGTCGGCTTGCTTAGTACCACGTTAGGCGCCATCACGACATGGTTAGTTTTTGGGTCGTGACAAGTTGGTATCAGAGCCTAGGTTACATAGGTCGCACGGGTCATGAGCGGGTTTAGTAGAGTCTTGAGGATCGATACGGAGACGTTTGTACTTATCTTCGAGAGGCTGCAGAACCTTTAGGAAAATTCCACATTCTTGAATTCTTATCGTGCGAATCTGTTGATTCTGGTAACTAAACTTTTGTTATTCTATTCTCTTACAGATGGTGAGGACATGTGCTACCGGTCAGGACGGACAACCACCAGTACCACCAGTCGGGCTGCGAGACGCCGAGGTCGCAGTCGAGGCCGTGGTAGGGGAAGGGGTGTAGCTCGCACAGCAGCTAGGGCAGAACCTACAGATCCATCAGCCGCCCCACTTCATGATCAGGTCCCAGTTGTGGATGCATTAGCGGGACCAGCCCAGGTGCCGGCTGTGCCTATTGTTATCCCAGGTCTTTAGTATATCTTAGCTCAAATTCTGACCGTGTACACTAGTATTGCTCAGGCGTTCGCTGTTTCTACTACAGCAGCTACTTCCTAGGTTGGGGAGGCACTCAGACTCCCGCCGCCCGTACACCCGAGCAAGTTGTTCAGGGACTTCAGACACCGGGGGCACCACCAGCCCAGCTGGTTGTAACTGCTCAGGATTATGTGGTACCAGTCATGCCTGATGACGAGCAGCGTAGGTTGGAGAGGTTTGGTAGACTTCAGCCTCCGGCTTTCAGTGGTGCAGAGGGCGAGGTGCCCAAAATTTCTTGGATAAGTGTTAGAGGATTCTCTGTACAGCGGGTATTTTGGAGACCAGTGGGGTCTCGTTCACTACCTTTCAGTTCTCTGGAGCTGCCTTTACTTGGTGGGAGGCTTATGAGATGCGTAGGCCTGTTGGTGCAGCGCCCCTTACCTGGCAGCAGTTCTCAGTTCTCTTCCTGGAGAAATATGTGCCGCATTCTCGCAGAGAGGAGCTGTGCAGACAGTTTGAGCAGTTGCGTCAGGATGATATGACTGTGATGCAGTACGAGATAAGATTTTCTGAGTTGGCCCATCATGCTATTTGGTTGGTTCCCACGGATAGGGAGAGGATCAGGAGGTTCATTGATGGCCTCACATATCAGCTGCGGATTCTTATGACTAGAGAGAGGGTGGTTGGTGCTTCTTTTGAGGAGGTTGTTGACATTGCTCGGGACATAGAGTTGATTCGCCGCCAGGAGCGAGTGGAGATGAAGGCCAAGAGGCCTCATAGATCTGGTAGTTTTGGTGGTGCTCCTCATGGGGGTCAGTTCCAGCACGGAAGAGGCCGTCCATTTAGACATGCTCAATAAGCTCGCCCAGTTTACTGTGGTGCATCATCGGGCCATGGTTCTCACGGCTCTCATCAGGGCCATTCATCACTTAGTGTCCTCCCAGCCCAGAGTTCGTCCCACGCTCCAGCAGTTCAGGGCTCCTCCATGCCAGGTTCTTCTACCAGTTATCCCGATGCTAGGGGTTCCCTTCAGTCCCCGTCACCAGCACCAGGGGGTTGTTTTGAGTGTGGGGAGTTTGGGCATATAGGGAGGCAGTGTCCTCGCCATCATGGGGGTCTGCCTCAGCAGAGGAGTCGGCTATTGACTTCAGCACCAATTACTTCACCACCCTCATAGTCAGCTAGGGGCGGAGGTCAGTCAGCTAGGGGTCGCCCTAGAGGGGGAGGACAATCAGGTGGTGGTCAGGCCCGTTTCCATGCACTCCCTGCCAGACCAGATACTATTGCTTCAGATGCTGTGATCACAGGTATTGTCTCAGTTTGCCATAGGGATGCCTCTGTATTATTTGATCCTGGTTCCACTTTTTCATATGTGTCGTCGTATTTTGCTCATTATTTGGATACACCTCCTGTGGGCGATACTATTGTTGTGGACCGCGTATATCGGTCTTGTATGGTGACTATTGGGGGTTTGGAGACCCGAGTAGACCTTTTGGTGCTTGGTATGGTTGATTTTGATGTGATATTGGGCATGGATTGGTTGTCTCCATGTCATGCTATTCTGGACTATCACGCTAATACGGTGATGTTGTCTATGCCGGGGGTGCCACAGATTGAGTGGCGAGGTTCGTCGAATTATGTTCACAATAGAGTGATTTCATACTTGAAGGCCCAGCGGAAGGTTGGAAGGGTTGTCTTTCTTATTTGGACTTTGTGAGGGATGTCAGTGCAGAGACTCCTACTGTTGATTCAGTTCCGGTGGTGAGAGATTTTCCGGATGTGTTTCCTGCAGACCTGCCGGGCATGCCGTCGGACAGGGATGTTGACTTCGGTATTGATTTGGTGCCGGGCACTCAGCCCATTTTTATTCCACCATATCGTATGGCACCGGCAGAGTTAAAGGAATTGAAGGAGCAATTTCAGGAACTCCTTGATAAGGGGTTTATTCGGCCTAGTGTGTCACCTTGGGGTGCACCTGTCCTATTTGTGAAGAAGAAAGATGGAACTATGAGAATGCGCATTGATTACAGGCAGTTGAACAAAGTCACAATCAAGAACAAGTATCCTTTGTCTCGTATTGATGATTTATTTGACCAGTTTCAGGGAGCGAGGGTGTTCTCCAAGATTGATCTCAGGTCAGGGTATCACCAATTGAAGACTAGGGGCTCGGACATTCTTAAGACAGCTTTCAGGACCCGATATGGTCATTATGAGTTCCTTGTGATGTCTTTTGGGCTGATCAATGCTCCATCAGGGTTTATGCATTTGATGAACTGCGTGTTTAGGCCTTATCTCAACTCGTTTGTTATTGTATTAATTGATGATATCCTGGTGTACTCTCGTAGCCAGGAAGAGCACGCTGAGCATTTGAGAGTTGTATTGCAGTGGTTGAGGGAGGAGAAGCTTTATGCTAAGTTCTCTAAGTGTGAGTTTTAGCTCAGTTTAGTGGTGTCTTGGGGCACGCGATATCCAGTGAGGGTATTCAGGTTGATCCGAAGAAGATAGAGGCGGTCCAGAGTTGGCCCAGACCGTCCTCAGCCACAAATATTCGTAGATTTCTTGGTTTGGCGAGTTATTACCGTCGGTTCGTTTAGGGATTTTCATCTATTACATCACCCTTGACCAAATTGAACCGAAAGGGTGCTCCTTTTAGGTGGTCGGATGAGTGTGAGGCGAGTTTTCAGAAGCTTAAGACTACCTTGACCACAGCTCCAGTGTTAGTTCTGGCGTCAGCTTCAGGTTCTTATACCGTATATTGTGATGCTTCTCGGGTAGGCATTGTGATGCAGGAGGGTAGAGTGATTGTTTACGCTTCTCGCCAGTAGAAGCCCCATGAGAAGAACTACCCTGTTCATGATTTGGAGTTGGCTGCCATTGTTCCCGCGTTGAAGATTTGGAGGCATTATCTCTATAGTGTGTCTTGTGAGGTGTTTACTGATCATCCTAGCCTTCAGCACTTGTTCAAACAGAAGGACCTCAATTTGAGGCAGGGAGATGGTTGGAGCTGCTAAAGGACTATGATATTACTATTTTGTATCATCCAAGAAAGGCCAATATGGTGGTCGATGCCTTGAGTAGGAAGGCGGTGAGTATGGGCAGTCTTGCATTATTCCTATTGGTGAGAGACTTCTTGCTGTTGATGTTCAGGCTTTGGCCAATCGGTTTGTGAGGTTGGATATTTCGGAGCCTAGTCGGGTCCTAGCTTGCGTGGTTTCTCGGTCTTCCTTGTTTGATCGTATCAGAGAGCGCCAGTATGATGATCCTCATTTGCTTGTCCTCAAGGACAAGGTTCTACATGATGATTCCACAGATGTGACTAGTGGTGATGATGAGGTATTGAGGATGCAGGGCCGGATATGTGTGCCCAATGTAGATGGGCTTCGGGAGTTGATTCTTGAGGAGGCCCACAACTCGCGGTATTTCATCCATTCGGGTGCCGCGAAGATGTATCAGGATTTGAGACAACACTATTGGTGCAGGAGGATGAAGAAAGATATAGTAGGGTTTGTAGCTCGGTGTCTCAATTGTCAGCAGGTGAAATATGAGCATCAGAGACCGGGTGGCTTGCTTTAGCAGCAGAGATTCCTGAGTGGAAGTGGGAGTGGATCACCATAGATTTCGTAGTTGGACTCCCACGAACTTTGAGAAAGTTCGATGCTATTTGGATGATTGTGGATCGGCTGACCAAGTCCGCGCACTTCATTCCTGTGTGTACTACCTATTCTTCAGAGCAGTTGGCTGAGATTTACATCAAAGAGATTGTTCGCCTTCATGAAGCGCCAGTTTCCATCATTTCTAATAGAGGCACACAGTTTACATCGCAGTTTTGGAGAACCGTGCAGCGAGAGTTTGGCACTCAGGTGGAGTTGAGCACGACATTTCATCCTCACACGGACGGGAAGTCTGAGCGCACTATTCAGATATTAGAGGACATGTTACTCGCTTGTGTCATTGATTTGGGAGTTCATGGGACCAATTTCTGCCACTCGCGGAGTTTGCATATAACAACAGTTATCAGTCGAGTATTCAGATGGCTCCGTATGAGGCTTTATATGGGAGATGGTGTAGATCTCCAATAGGTTTGTTTGAGCCGGGCGAGGCTAGGCTTTTGGGTACAGACTTAGTACAGGATGCTTTGGACAAGGTAAAAGTGATTCAGTAGCAGCTTCGTACCACACAGTCAAGACAAAAGAGTTATGTTGATAGAAAGGTTCGTGATGTGTCTTATATTGTTGGAAGAAGGTTCTACTGAAGGTTTCACCCATGAAGGGTGTTATGAAATTTGGGAAGAAGGGCAAGCTGAGCCCTCGGTTCATTGGGCCTTTTGAGGTGCTTCGGAGGATTGGGGAGGTGGCTTATGAGCTTGCTTTGCCACCTAGCTTGTCGGGTGTGCATCCAGTATTTCATGTTTCTATGCTCCGCAAGTATATCGTTGATCCGTCTCATGTCTTGGATTTCAGTACGGTTCAGTTAGATGGTGATTTGACTTATGATGTGGGGCCAGTGGCTATTCTGGAGCGGCAAGTTCGAAAGTTGAGATCAAAGGCTATAACTTCAGGTAAAGTGCAGTGGAGAGGTCAGCATGTGGAGGAGGCTACTTGGGAGACTGAGCGAGAGATGCGGAGCAGATATCCACACCTATTTGAGGCTTCAGGTATGTTTCTATACTCGTTCGAGGATGAACGTTTGTTTAAGAGGGGGAGGATGTAACGACCCGGCCGGTCGTTTCGTGAGTTATAGCCCTGTTTTTCCCATTCCTGCTTCTTTTGTTTTCGTCAGCTGTGTTTTGACTTACCGGGTTAGTTGGTTCGGGTCCGGAGTAGTTTTGGAGCAAATTGAGACACTTAGTCTCTTTTGTGAAGGCTTAAGTTGGGAAAGTTGACCGGACGTTGACTTATATATAAACGACCTCGGATTTGAATTTTGATGGTTCTGTTTGCTCCGTTAGGTGATTTTGGACTAAGGAGCGCGTCCGGAATGTGATTTGGAGGTCTGTGGTAGAATTAGGCATGAATTGGCGAAAGTTGGAAATTTGGCAATTTTGGTCGACAGTGGAAAATTTGATATCGGGGTCAGAGTGGAAATACGGAAGTTGGAGTAGGTTCGTGGTATCATTTGTGATGTGTGTGCAAAATTTGATGTCATTCGGACGTGATTTGATAGGTTTCGACATCGTTTGCGGAATTTGAAAGTTTAGAAGTTCTTTGAATTGAATTTGAGGGTAATTTAGTATTTTGATGTTGTTTTGAGTGATCCGAAGGCTGGACTAAGTTTGAATGATGTAATGGGATGTGTTGGTAGATTTGGTTGAGGTCCCTATGGCCTCGGGTGAGTTCCGGGTGGTTAGCGGATCAAGTTTGAAGTTAGGAGAATGGCTGAAGTTTGGAACTCAGCTGTCATAACCGCACCTACGGAGAGGGAGCCGCAGGTGCGAGCCGCAGAAGCGAGATTTTGATCGTAGGAGCGATATGAAGAAGAGTTGGCAGAGTCCGCAGGTGCGAGGGTTTAGCCGCACCTATGATGGACACAGAAGCGGAAGAGAGGGCACAGGTGTGAGGCTGAACCGCAGAAGCGTGAAGATTTCCGTACCTGCATGAGCGCAGATGCGGTCTCGAGGCCGCAGGAGCGAGGTCCGGATTTTAAGTGAAGTTCCGCACCTGCGGTGGTGTTTTCGCAGGTGCGCGTCGCAAAAAGACAATTGGACCGCTAATGCGGTATCTCTGGGCAGAAAGTATAAATAGCACACTTCGCGAATTTTGGTTCATTTCCACCATTTTCAAGTCGGTTTTTGGAGCTTTTGGAGTGATTTTGAAGGGAGATTCAAGGGGTTTTCAGTGAGGTAAGTTTCTTGAGCTCTAGTACTCCAATCTATGGTGTTTTTCCATTGTTTTGTCAATTAATTAGTGGAAATTAAGGGTGAAAATAAGGGGTTAGGGCGTGGGATTTTGGAGAGTTTGATTTGAGGATTTTAGGGGCCGATGGAGTCGGATTTTGATAAATTTCGTATGTATGGACTCGTGAGTGAATGGGCTTTCAAGTTTTATAACTTTTGTCTGATTCCGAGACGTGGGCCAGGGGACCGGATTTGAGTGGATTTCGGGTTCTTGGTATAATTTAGTAGTTTTTCTTGTGGAATTCATTCCTTTAGCATATATTGATGATATTGTATAGGTTGTGAATAGATTCGGAACGTTTGGAGGCCAGTTCAAGAGGTAAAGGCATCGCGGAGTAGAGATTTGAACGGTTTGAGGTAAGTAACGATTGTAAATCTAGTCCTGAGGGTATGAAACCCCGGATTTTGTGTCATGTGACTATTTTGAGGTGGCGCACATGCTAGGTGACGGGCGTGTGGGCGTGCACCATTGGGGATCGTGACTTGGTCCGTCCCGTATCTACTGTAAAGTTGAATATTTTGTTGAAACTACCTGCTTCTTACGTGTTTTAGAAAGAATTTCTGTAAATCAGGCTGGATGCCATGTTTAGGCCTTATGCCAGTGTTGTTTAGACCCTTAGAGGTCTTTTATTGCTATCCTCTCATTGTTTTCGATTGGAAATCTATACTTAGTCTTGTTTATACTTACTTACTGCATAACTCAGTCCCTATTACTCCGTTTTGATACATCATATAAATGTTGTTTGGGCTGAATACCTTATTTTTTCTGAGAGCCCGAGAGGCTGGAGAGGTTATGACTGAGTGAGGCCGAGGGCCTGAATTGTGAGGATATTTATGGGACCGGGCTACACGCCACATCGTGTTTTACTGATTCATGACTGAGTGAGGCCGAGGGCCTGATTGATTTATGCCATGATTGGCTTGTTATATTGCTTGGGCTGAAGGAGCCCCTCCGGAGTCTGCACACCCCCAGTGAGCGCATGTACCTACTGAGTGCGAGTGCCAAGTGTTGAGTGTTTGGGAGGCATGAGCGATGGTGAGGTTTGCCCGAGGCGCTGTATATGAGAGATGGTGAGGTTTGCCCGAGGGGCTGTATACGAGAGATGTTTGCCCGAGGGGCTGTTTATGATTTCATCATCTTACTCACTTTTGCATTGAACCTTTGTTCTAAAACTGTTGAAAGATGTTTCCAAATTGATTTTACTGGAACTGGATTTAAACAAGCTGATTTGATTCAAACTATGGTTTTAAAGGCATGCCTTATTTTTACTAAGCTTTTGTGATATGAACTTTACATGCATTATTGCTTGTCACTACTTCTCAGCCTTTATTTACTGTTGTTACTTACTGAGTTGGCGTACTCACGTTACTCCCTATACCTTGTGTGCTGATCCAGGTGTATCTGGGCACGGTAGCGGCTGTTGACTATTCGTGTTGCAGATTTTCTCGGAGATAGCAAGGTAGCTGTCAGGCGATCGCAGCCCTGGTCTTCTCCCTCTTATCTTCCTTTAGTTGTAATTAGTCATTTCCCAAACTATGTTAGTCTCGATATTGTCAGATAAATTATAGTAGATGCTCATGACTAGTGACACCCCGATGTAGGGCTTTCTTTTCCGCACTTTTGTTTTGATTTGAACTCCTTTATGAAGGTTTCATATTAAATAGCTTTGGGATTATCTTTGAAATGAAAATATCGATTTGTTTTGATAATGTGTCGGCTTGCCTAGTACCACGTTAGGCGCCATCACGACAGAGTTAGTTTTTGGATCGTGACATTTATGAATATTGAAATTTTAATTTTAAAGTATTAAGTTAATTTAGTCCAATTAGCTTCAAAAAATAGTCAAATTAATTTCCGAAAAGCCAAAAAATTCACATAAAATAATATAAATAAAGCATGTGCAAGATCCAATTTAAGTAGGAGTATTCAATATGCCTAGATAAAAGCACCTAGGGATATGCTCAGTATGTAACACATGTTGTAAATTAGTCAATTCTTAAAAGACATGGGAAAAGGAAAGGCTGGCTATTTTGCCAAACCCTAAAATAATGTGCCCCGCTATTCTAGTTACACTGACCAATAGGTATGCCATAGGCGAAATAAATAACCATAACAACATATCCGGTATATTTTCACAGATAAAGAGATATACACATACTTTACTCCTATCTCTTAGAAGTTTAATAGTAGAACTTTTGATATGCTAAATTAGAAAATGGAGTAAATAATCTGCTGGAACTGCTAAAAGATATTAATAATGTTAGAAATAATACTATTTTTTCCTTTTTAGTCAATTCAAAAAAAATAACACCTTTTATATATAGTTTTAAACAATAATTTAACTTTAAATTTTTTATTTTATACTTAATGAGATAATTTAAAATTACACAAATACTTATGGCTCGTGTTAGACCAAGTTTTAAAATCTTTTTTATTTATTATAATTTTTTAACTCCCGTGCTCAATCAAACAGTATCACATAATTGGAACTGGAAACTAGCATACTTGTCAATTTTTCATGAATTTTTAAGTAACATGACCCGAAATAAGAAACCCAAATAATTTGAGCTTACTAGTATTTTTCAACCCTCATGGGTTTACTTTGATTGCACTCTTCTTTCTATTCTTTCAATGTTGAAAACTACTAGCTAATCGTGTAATTAATTAATCTATAATATACTGAAGTTTCACCGCCCAATCAGTTTTATTGGCTTGAAATATGCTCGCTGATGCTCTTCAAAAACCAAAGTGATTCTTGAACAGATATTAAAATGAGACTTAACAATAGTTTTAAATAAAATAATAAAAAAAGACACTCGGTGTACGAAGTATTCGTGTTCATGCAAGGTTGAGGGGAAGAATTGAACCCCAAAGAGTATGATGTAATTATTAGTGACTGATTCCACGGCTCGAATCCGTACATTTAAGCATGGGCGGACCCAAGAGTTGAAAGTGACGAGGGCACCACCGTCGAAAACAAATTTGAGACAATGCACTAAAAGTCTAGTTGTGCCCCCCTAAATCGGTCAATGCAGTTGCTTAAGATTTAAATTTTACAGTGCTGATCAAAATATATACATGTTATTTAAGATATATATACATATATACATATATTTTTTTCCGAAATTATTATTAAGCGGTGACTCCTATACCCAAAGAGTAGGTCCGCCTCTACATATAAATTAATAATCACACGGAAATAACTTTATTATACTCCAAAAGTTATTAATATCTTAATTGACAAGAAAAATAGCTAGCTTGATAGTTGATACTACACACCACGAGAATGGAGTTAACTATAGACAATAACTTGCAATTCTCTGGAAGGTAACTGTCGTTCTGCGATTTTTTAAATCTTCTTTTATTTGAATGCATATCCAACCCAAAGAAAGGATATCAACATATATAGTTGTTTCTAATATGTTTTACTAGATATTATTATAAAATGTCACATCAAGCTCCCTATCATCTTGTCAGAAGCAATTTTAGAAATTAAACTTTATGGTTTCTACATTTAAAATTCCTGGCGTTGAACCCATTTAAAATTTATTATAATTTGATGAATATTTACAAATAAATTTATAATCCACGTCAAATATACTGAGTGTTGGGATATACTATTAACCATGCGGTTTAGACATAATATTGTATTTTATTCTTTATAGAATAATTATTTATTTAATTTATTCAATTCAATAAAGTAATATTTTAAATAGATCATTTGTTACATGTGTGTCTTTAGTTATGTAGTAGACAATTTAGTGTATGGAGTCTTAGCTCATGCACAGAAGATTAAATTATCGGTTCTCATAATTAATAAACTATGTTCACAATCGTAGATATTATTGGGCAAACTACCTTGATGATTGTAGCGCAAGATTATAGTATAATTTGTCTTGATTATGAGAGTGGTTTTACTTCGACTTCTTGTGCTAATATACTTAGTGTATATTGAACGGACCAAGTAGAGAAAAGATGTTTTTGTATTGAATATATATAAAATATTTTATCTAATTCATTAAATGAGCTTATACTCCTCATCTTGATATAATTATTATGATCAATGTGATTTGTTTATTACTTTGATTTATCAAAAAGGTACAACTCTATTCAGAGTTAGTGTATGCCTAATAGATTGGATAATAACAAATATCATTTGTGAAATAATTATTAGTTGATAGAATCCATGACTCGGTTTTGAGTTTGATGATACCCCTTTATGTAAGCTTATAAGTTTTCATATGAAAATCCGGCAGGTGGATTTTATATCCGTCATATGAAATAGTTTAAGCGAAATTATAAAGGATTAAATTAGTTGATTAAATTAAATTGTCAGTAATTTAATTTAACTAACTGGTATTTGTGATCTTAACATGGAGAGTTAAGATAAGTGTTAATGAATTTTCGAAGTTCATATTGAGGAGTTCAATTTGTCTTTTCTTGTTTTCTTGTTTTATTTTTCCTAAGCCGAGGGTCTATCGGAAACAGCCTCTCTGCCCCATCGGGGTAGGGGTAAGGTCTGCGTACACACTACCCTCCCCAGACCCCACTTAGTGGGACTTTACTGGGTCGTTGTTGTTGTTTATATTGAGGAGTTCAATTGCAGTTTTCTAGTGGAATAAACTGCAATTAATTATAATAGGAATTAACATCCAAATTTTCGAATCAATGCTATAATTGGTAGCCTCTTCTTGGTTCTATGGTCCCTGCTATACCTAGTAAAAATCTGGACTGACTTGGGTTAAAAGTAACTTGGGAGAAAAGTCATCCCGTAGAGTTAGAGTAGGATTCTACTTGCACAAGCATAATCCTACACGTTTTTGGAGCACTCTTTGGCTGAAACACGAGTCTACATAAGGAAGTCGTTTTTCACCCAATAACTTACTTTTTAGAGTTGTATTGTTCTTGCCCATTCAAAGAAATTTCGTCCAAGGTTTTACTAGGACCATAGCAGAAGACTGCAGCCTTGGATTCTTGCTCTGTAGAGGACCTATGCAACGTTTTCAAGAGATTAGTGGTTCTAATTTCGTAATTATATCATTGTCTAGTTTACATGTATGTGATGCCTGGATTGTATGTTTGCTTCCGATGCGCATGTTCTAACAATTCGTAACGACTCGATTGGCCGTTTTGAGCTTTAGCGCGTTCTTCGGCGGTTTAAGACCATGAGCGGCTTCACTTCAGGTATTATGTCACGACCCGAATTTCCCCGCCCTCGGTGTCGTGATGGCACCTACTCATGAAAGCTAGGCAAGCCGAGTATTATAGATTCATTAACCTTTTTGCTTAGCCCTTTTTAACAGCTCAATATAACAGCTGATCAACAACGAAATAATTTATAATAAACAGAAGTGCGGAAGATGAAACTCATAGTTTAACCATATACTAGTGCAGAATCCAACATACAACTCTACCCAGAATTGGTGTCACAATGTCACGGACTGCCTAAGAATACTACAAACAGTGGTTTGAAAGATAAATACAAAGTTGTCTCTGAAATACATAAAAGAAACAGAATGGAAAGATAGAAGAAGACGCCAAGGCATGCGGACGCCAGGACTACCTCGGGTCCCGCCACTGGACTAAAGGCAGCAACCTCACTGTGTTCCAAAAGCTATAGTACCGGGATCTGGACACAGTGCAGAGTGTGGTATCAACACAACCGACCCCATGTGCTGGTAAGTGCCTAGCCTAACCTCGGCGAAGTAGTGACGAGGCTAGGACCAGACTACCAAATAAACCTGTGCAGTTAAATCATATACAGCGGAAAAATAAAGGCAGAAATTTACAGGTAAAGATAGGTTGGGGGGGGGGGGACATGCTGCGGGGAATATCAAGTAACAACAAAAAACCAATAGATAAATGTAAAGAACACCATAATTCAATTATCAGCAAGAATCAGGAAATCAAAGACAAGTGCACGACATCACCCTTCGTGCTTTTACTCTCGTCCTCACCATAAGAGTCAATATAATCGGCACGGCATCACCCTTCGTTCTTTTACCTCACATAATCATGACACGGAATTATCCTTCGTGCATTATCACTCATATCATGGCACTGTATTTTACATCGTGCTGCACGGCATCACCCTTCGTGCTTTTACCTCACAATATCAGCACGGCATCAGCCTTCGTGCTTTAACACTCTCAAAATCATGCACGATATCACCCTTCGTGCTTTACACTCTTCCTCACCCAAGCAACAATCACAAAGCAATTTGGGCAAGGCAATCAATAACATCACAATAAAAATCCCGGCAAGGGAGCAATAGCATAACAACAATATCCCGGCAAGGAAAACAATATCATGAGTAATAACATCCCGGCAAGGGAGATAATATCAAAAGCAATAACATCCCGGCAAGTGAGACAATATCATAAAACTCTTCTTTTTTCAGAAATTACTTCACAACTCAATTCTCAACTTGAGCCACGCTCTACAATGTTCAATTACCAATAATACTTCCACAAGCCTTGTTCAACAATAGAAGTCATCATATAAAGCATGAAAAATACGAAACGGAGTCACAACAATCATAGTATAAGACTCACGGGCATGCTTGACACCGACGTATAGATACTCGTCACCACACCTATACGTCGTACTCAACAATTAACACTTAGCAAATATGACACAACTCCTAATCCCTCAAGCTAAGGTTAGACCAAACACTTACCTCAATGCCACGCACACAATTCAAGCCTCAACTACCGCTTTACCTCTTGTTTCCACCACCAATTCGCTTGTATCTAGCCACAATTTACTTAATAATATAATAAATTCTAAATGAATCAATTCTAATGCATGAAAATAGGTTTTTCAAATGATTTCCCCAAAAAGTCAAAAATCAACCCCGGGTCCACATGGTCAAAACCCGAGGTCCGAACCAAAACTCGATTACCCATTCACCCACGAACCCAAATGTATAATTTGTTTTGAAATCGGACCTCAAATCGAGGTCCAAATCCCCAAAATTTGAAAATCCTAAAGTTCTACCCAAAATACCCATTTTTCCCCATGAAAACCCTTGATTTTGATTTGAATCATGTAAAAGATGTTATGGATAGAATAAACGAGTTAGAAACGACTTACAATTGATTTGGAGAAGAACTTTTCTTTAGAAAATCGCCCAAGAGAGTATAGGTTTTGAGGAGGTTTGAAAAATGAAAAAATGCGTCTAAGTCCAAATTAACTGGTCGCAGATGTCGCAATTGAGACCAGGGTTCGCAATTGCGAACCCTTTTAGGACCTGCTATCTTCGCAAATGCGAAGAATCTGTCGCATTTGCGACCATAGGAAAATCCTAGCACCTTCGCATTTGCGAGAAATCAGTCGCATTTGCGATAGAAGTGTCGCATTTGCGACCAAGGTTGCCCAGGCTAGGCTCGCATTTGCGACACCTGGGTCTCAATTCCCATGCCTGAGGACCTCGCAATTGCGAAGGCTGACCTCGCAATTGTTAGATCAGAGGCCTGGGCAAAATATCAGATATCAACAACTTTTTCCTAAGTCTAATTTTACTCTGTGGCCTATCCAAAACTCACCCGAGCCCTCGGGGCTCCAAACCAAACATGCACGCAAGTCCGAAAACATCATATGGACTTGCTCGTGCGATCAAATCATCAAAATAACATCAACATCTATAAATTAAACCTCAAATTCGTGAAAATCACTCAAGAACATCAAAATTACTATTTTCTCAACTATAGGTCCGTTTTATACCAAACCAATTCTGATCTTTACCAGATTTCGCAGATTTAACTTATTATTATTTCAAGCTTGTAGCGGGATCCGAAACTAAGATTCGGGCCCGATACCATCAAGAAAATGCATCAATTCACTTCTAAAAACCTTTATATTTTCCAGAAAATAATTTTGTTTGAAAATTCATTTCTCGGGCTTGGGACCTCGGAATTCGGTTCCGGGCATATGTCCAAGTCCCAAAATTTACTACGGACCCTACGAGACCGTTGGATCACGGGTCCGGCTTCGTTTACCAAGAATATTGACCAAAGTCAACTTTATTCAATTTTAAAAGCCAATTTCCTTAGTTTACTTTGTTTTCATAAAAAAGCTTTCTGGAAACGCGCCCGGACTGTGCATGCAAATCGAGGTGAGACAAAAAGAGGTTTTTAAGGCCTCGAAAAATAGAATTTTCTTTCACATATTATGACTTGCACGCATGGTCAGAATTGAATTTCGAAAATGCTCGGAGTTGATTTGGAAAGAAAAATCTCAATTCGGAAGCTTTAAGTTGAAAGAATTGGCTAAGGTTTGATTTTTGCCCGATTTAACATAATATTTAAACTATGCACTGCCAGAGGGTCGAATGGCGCGAACCATAGATGCATCTATTACCCCGCTAGCGAATCATACATGCGACACGATCATATAAATAAACACATCAAACAGTCATTCAAGAATTCATCAGGGAAACAACTACCCAAAAAAATGGCAACTTCTTTTTAACGGTCAAGAAAATGATGTTTAATTTCTTTAGAAATTCGTTTACCAATTCGATATGAATTAAGCAATTTAAATTGTCAATAAGGTTACAAATATTTCAAGTATAGCATGCTTTCGGGTCCTAGACTACCCAGACTTAAGCATAATAGTAGCTACACACGGACCCTCTTCACCTCGTGCATACGTAGCCCCACCAAATAGAAGCACATATTTAATTATTTCACCTATGGGGATAATTACCTCTTACACGGTTAGAAAGGAGATTTACCTCGCTCCGAAGTTCCATAACCGGCTCCCAAGCCCTTCCGATGACTCAAACTGATGCCCAACGCTCCAAAACTAGTCAATAATTATGCAAACCCATTAATATATACTCAAATACCCATTATAATCCTATTTACAACAATTTCCAACACCGCTTGAAAAGTCGATAAAATTATCCTTGGGCACAGGTGCCCGGATTCCGAAAACTTTTGAAGATAAACTTTACCCATAACACCACAAACTTAAATAAATAATTTATTCCAAGTTCCATGTCCAATTTCGTGGTCAAAATCCAAAAATATAAATTTCTAGGTTTTTCTTCAAAATCCCAAATTTCCACTAATTTCCCATGATTTTCCATGTTAAAATCTAGATATAATCCAAGTAATTAACTTGCAATAGGTGGGAATCACTTACCTTGACATAGATGATGAGGATGGAGCTCCAAAATCGCTCCTAGGTCGTCTCCCATGGAGGAAATGAGATGAAATGAGCCAAACCCATTTTTGCAAACTAATACACTGCGAAGAAATCCTTCTTCGTGTTCACGCGACTCCCATCGCGTTCGCAATGAACAAAATTCTCCAAAGCCATTCCCAAACTCTTCTCAGACAGCCTCTAATATAATGGTCATAACTCTTTGTACAAAAATTCAAATGACAAATGGTTTAACTTTTTGAAAACTAGACACCAAGATCTAAAACTTTTATATTTTGTTCATCTCCCAATTCCTTATAGATTTCGAGATATATGCCTCCAAAGTCAGCCCTGTGCAACACAAATTTCTTCTTCATCTTCCCAGTCAGCCTGTAGTGTACCAGCCATAACTTTTTGTACACAAATCCAAATTCTAAATGGTTTACTTTTATGAAAAATAAACAAAAGGGGCTACAACTTTGATTTTTTGATCATCTCCAAATTCCTTATAGATTGCGAGATATGAGCCTCCGAATTTAGACCTGTGCAATAGAGATTTCCTTCTTCGCGCGGGATCTCTTCGCGAACGCGAAGAACAAAGTCCCTGAAGCCAAATAACCAGACACCAGCATCAGCTATTGCAAAGCAGCCCGAGATGATCCGAAACCACCCCGAAACACACCCGAGGCCCTCGAGGCCCCGTCCAATCACACAAACCACTCCCATAACACAACACGGACCTGCTCGAGGCCTCAAATCACATCAAACAATATTGAAATCATGAATCGCACCCCAATTCAAGCTTAATGAACTTTAGAACTTCAAACTTCTACATTCGATGTCGAAACCTATCAAATCATGTCCGATTGACCTCAAATTTTGCACACAAGTCACATTCGACATTACGGACCTACTCCAACTTCCGGAGTTGGAATCCGACCCCGATATCAACAAGTCCACTTCCGGTCAAACTTCTCAAAAACCTTCAAATTTCTAACTTTCGCCAAATGACCCCAAAATGACCTACGGACCTCCAAATCCACTTCCGGACGCGCTTCCAATACCAGAATCACCATACGGAGCTATTCCCAGACTCGGAATCCCAAACGGACATCTATAACATTGAAATGCACTTTAACCCAAATTTATGAAATTCTTCCAAAATACTAACTTCCTCAATAGGCGTCGAAATGCTCCCGTGTCATCCAAAACCCGATCCGGGCATACCTCCAAGTCCAAAATCACCATACAAAACCGTTTGGAACTTTCAAATTCCAATTCCGAGGTCGTTTACTCATGACCTCGGCATGATTTGCGCATGCTTGTATTGCTTGCCTTGAAATTATAAATAATGATATTGCCTTCCTGGACTGAGATAAACTGATAATTGAGGAAATATGAACTTGGAATCTCTTATTATCAAAAGGATTGTTGCTTGCTACGTGATTCCATTGAGTTTACTGATGTTTATAATAAATCCATGACTAATTATATTATTGGACCACTAGTAAGTGTTGAAGTCGACCTCTCGTTACTACTTCTTTGAGGTTAGACGGGATACTTACTGGGTACGCATAGTTTTCGTACTCATACTACACTTGCTGTGCATTTTTGTTGCACAGGCACATGCACATAAAGTAACAAATAAAAAATCGACTTCATTATTATAAATCAAGTTATTGAATATTTCGAATAAATCCCTAAATGTCTAGTGGCCTCGTTGGGCGCAGCGGCATGGTTTATACGGAGACCTCGATGAGCTGCATCTCTCGAGACGACCCCCAACCAGCAGAGTCTCCTTCAGAGTATTGTATTTTCCTTTCTGTCCGATTTGTATTCCGGATAGTTATTATCTTACATTTTAAATTCTTAGAAATTGCTCATGCACTTGTGACACCGGGTTCTGGGATGACTGTGGGATTATTCAATATTCAAATTCGTTAAAGACATCATTATTTACTCAGTGAAAGTCAGTATTTATTGTTTACTGTAAGGAAAGAAATAATTTCAAAAATACTAAAATGAGGATTTAATTAACTTCTTATTATTGGCCTGCCCGACAGTGGTGTTCGGCGCCATCACGACCTTTATTGGATTTTGGATCGTGACACAATTGGTATCAGAGCGTCATCTTACATCTAACTAGATAATGTAATACATCATGAATAGAGTAATATTAAAATGTGTTGTTAAATGATACATGTTTGGAATGATTATTCTATAAAAGCAGTAAATTAACATATACAATACAATACTGTTTTGGTATGATTATTCTATGTAAAAGACGTGAATGTTTTAATTAGTATTTTAATTCTGAAACTATGGATTAATATACATATGTATAAACAGTGGTGTTATATTTCATTACAATCTATTTTTATCATGTTTTGTTGCGTTTTTATGATAAAAATGTTGATTTAATAAAAACGTGACAGTATTGAATACTATTTCAGTTCTAAAATAATGGATTAATATACATAAAGTATGAACAGTGGTGTTCGAACGAGTAAAAATAGTGCTATTTTTTCCATGTTTGTCGTATTTGATCCATGAAAATAGTTTTTATAAATATAAATACGACTGTGATGACCCAAAGGGTCATCTTATGTTTTAGAACTCGATTCTGTGTTCCGAGGTCTTCAAAACCTCATTTTATCTCTCCTCATTTGCGTGTGCAGTCCGGGCGTGTTTTCGGAAAGCTTTTATGTGTAAAATTGATGAAATAATAAGTTTTGATCTAAAAAGTTGATTTTTGTTGACTTCGGTCAACGTTTTAGGTAAGCGAACCCGGACCCGTGTTCTGACGGTCCTGATGGGTCCGTAGTAAAATATGAGACCTAGGCGTATGCCTGGAATCGAATTCCGAGGTCCCTAGCCAGAGAAATGAATTTTTGATTAAAATTGTAAGTCTGAAATTATAATGGTTTTAAGAATTTGGTTAATATTTGATCTTGTTGGTATCGGGTCCGTATTTTGATTTCGGTGCCCGGTATAGGTCCGTTATGATATTTAAGCCTTATCTGTAGAATTTGGTGAGACACAGGATTGATTTGACGTGATTAGGACTTTGGTTGAGAAAATAGAAGTTTTAAAACATTCTTGAAAATTTCATGCAATTTGGTGCTAAATTCGTAGTTCTAGGTGTTATTTTGGCGATTTGATCGCGCGAGCAAGTTCGTATGATATTTTTAGACTTGTGTGCATGTTTGGTTTGGAGCCCCGAGGGCTCGGGTGAGTTTTGGATAGGCTACGGGATGTTTTGAAGTTAGGAAATCTGGTATTTTTGCTGTAGCAGCTGTTCTGGTGTGTCCTTCTTCGCATTCGCGAAGCTACTCTCGAGAACGCGAAGGGTGGGCTGGTGAGGGTGAGTTTTTCTTCTCCGCGAACGCGAAGGCCTGGTCGTGAACGGGGAGTGATGGGGGCTTTACCCTTCGCGAACGCGACCGGCTCATCGCGAACACGAACCATTGGGACCTGGGGGAGGGGTCAGACTTCCTTCTACACGAACGCAAATGCCGGGGGGGGGGGGGGAATCCTCCATGAACGCGACGAAGGTTTCACCATCGCGTAAGCCTAGCAAGGAAGCTCTTCGCGAACGCGACAGTGTCCTCGTGAACGCGATGAACACTGTCGCCCAGTTCATAAACAGTCCCAATCGGGACTTAGGTCATCGTTTCAAATTTTCAAAAGCTAAACGGCCTAGAGGCGATTTTCAAAAGACAGTTGCTTCCCCAAAGTGTTGGTGAGTAATTCTAATCCACTTTGTATCAATTACCCATTGCATTTCATGAAATTTCAACATAAAATCTAGTGTGTTCATGGTAGAATTGGGAGTTTTTGGATAGAAACCAGGGATTTGGGAAATTGGGGATTTAGACCTCGAATTGAGGTCAGATTACAAAACCAATTATATATCTGGGCTCGGGGGTGAATGGGTAAATGGATTTTGGTCCGAACCTCGGGTTTTGACCAAGCGGGCCGGGGTCGGTTTTTGACTTTTTGGGGGAAAGTTTGGGAAAACTAAATTAATGCATTGTAGTTGATTCCTTTAGCAATAATTGATGATATTGAGTTAATTGTGGCTAGATACGAGTGATTTGGAAGCCGACACTAGAGGCAAAGCGGTAATTGAGCCCTGAGTTTGGCCGAAGGAGCGAGGTAAGTGTTGTGGATAACCTTAGCTTGAGGGATTAGATTTTATTTGCTTATTTGCTACGTGTTTGGATGTTGAGTGCAACGAATAGGTGATGTGACGAGTATCTATACATTGTTGTCGAGTCATAACATGTGAGTGAGTCTTATTCTTGGAAATATTGTATTTTTTTATCATATTATTCATGTGTAGACTAGTTATTCGATGTGTTGAGAAGTTTCTTATCATGTTTTATGGAATTTGGTATTGATGGGGTTTTTACCCAAAGTTGAGATTGGTATTGTGGAACTAAGAGTTGAAGTAAGACTTGTTGTTGCCATTTCTATCTGTGCACGTTTCTATTATTGATTATCTGGTGAGGTTGAGAGTAAAAGCACGAAGGGTGATGCCGTGCACGTTTCTATTATTGATTATCTGGTGAGGTTGAGAGTAAAAGCACGAAGGGTGATGCCGTGCATTTTCCGTTTGCTAAGTTTACTTGTTATTTCTGGTTCAAAGTGTACTAGCTGTTTAAATTCCTCTACCGCCGTGATTCTTTATTTTTGGAACCCCCATAGCATGTTTCCCCCTCTCGTTAATTTCTGCTTAGCTTCTATTAATTGTTATTCTGCTAGCATATTGTTTAACTGCACATGTTTATGTATGTGTCTTGTCCTAGCCTCGTCACTACCTCGCCGAGGTTAGGCTCGGCATTTACCAGTACATGGGGTCGGTTGTACCGATGCTGCACTCTGCACTTTCTGTGCAGATTTCGGCACTGGACGGTGTTGACCCGAGTTAAGTTGCTGCTTTCAAACCCACATGAAACCCAAGGTAGATCTGCCTGCGTTTGCAGACCTTGGAGTCCCCTTCCGGTTATTCTAGTTTACTGTTTCTTTTAATTCAGAAATAGTTGTACTTTCTTTCAGCCAGTATTTGTAGTGACTCTTAGAAGTTCGTGAATTGTGACAGCAGTTTCTGGGTAGTTGTGTATAAGTACTTGCGTTATGATGAAATTCTGCATGCTTTTTAATCTGTTTTGGTTTAGTTACTGTTATTTACTGATTTGGCTTGCCTATCATCTGAAAAGTTAGCGCCATCACGGTCCCGACAGTGGAAAATCCGGGTTGTGACAACGAAACTCTAATTATCACAATAATATTATTTTAAGTTCTGAAATCATGGATCAACGTACATGAGTATATTATGTGATATGAACGAGTCAAAATAATCAAAACCCTAAAAAACGCCAAAAGCAGAATTTTGCAAATAGGTTATGAATTTGGAATTCTTAAATTTTGTCGAACTCCAATTGACCTTAAAGTTGATAGGTTCATCGGAAACGACCCAATGAGCAATACACATCAGCTCCACTCATGATGTACGCCATTTTTTGGGCATTCAGGGTCGTTTATATGGGTTTTTGCCATTATTCTATTTTCTGGAAATTTTTTAAATAATTTTTTTAAGAAAACATTGATGAAAGGGTTAAATTCCCATAGTTTCCAATCATGTTTTACAGTAATATAATGAATTTATATGTTGACATAAGTCTTCTTCCACATTAGATAAGTTCATTATAGATGATTACTGTAGTTTTGCCTCTAGTTATTTGATTACTTGTATTAACTCTTCAACTGAGTTACATGTTGATTCAATGAAAATAGAGTTTATAAAAGTGATATTTACCTATCTTAAATTAACAGTTTACTCTCCATCTGAGTTGGTCCTGTTTTAGTTTATGGGGTAAATATCCTACGTAACTCATATATTTTGCATGAAATGTTAAGTTTCCCTAACGAATCTAACTGTTCAATGAGCATGGCTATACGTGTAATGTGCTATTTTGAATTTAATTATTCTAACTACATAACTAATGATCTATTTAATGTGAATATCTCTCAGATTAACCATGTCTTCATTCAACCCATTTACCTCAATTTTGAACCAAAACAAGTTAGAAGGACCGAATTATGTTGACTGGAAAAGGAACCTTGATATTATCTTAAGTGCTGAAGGTTACAAATTTGTAATCACTGAGGAGTGCCCAGAAAAACCTGATGAAGATGCTACTGATGATCAGGTTAAGGCCTATGACAAATGGGTCAAGGCTGATGAGATGGCGCGATGTTACATTCTTGCCTCTATGGAAAATGTGTTTTAACATCAGCATCGGTCTATGGGATCTGCTTATGACATGCTCGAAAGTCTCAAAGAGATGTTCGGTGAGCAAAATCGTGCGGCTAAGAAGACAACTATGAAAGTCCTTTTGAACAGCAAGATGGCTGAAGGATCATCGGTCAAGGCCCATGTTCTAAAGTGATGGGTCTTCTGACTGAACTGGAGGTCCTTGGAGCTGTGATTAATAAGGAATCTCAAGTTGAGATGGTCCTGCAGACTCTGCATGATAGTTTTCAACAATTTTGCTTGAACTATAATATGAACAAAATGGATTTATCACTGCCGAAATTGTTGAATGAGCTACAACCGGCAGAATTTATTATCAAATAGCAATTCCAATTGTGGCATTGAATGGTGAGAAAGCTTCGGTTTCTAAGTCGAAAGGCGGTGAGAAAAAAAAGAAAGCTCAAAAGGTTTTGGCACCTAGAGGTGCGACTGCTGGTGTGAAAAAGCCCAAATGAAAGTGCTATCATTGCAAGCAACCTAGACATCACAAAAGGCAATCCCAACCTATCTGGAAAAGCTGAATAAGCAAGGTAATTCAAATATAAATGTTGTTGAAACTTGTTTAGCGGCTGTCTCTACCATATTTATGTGATGACCCAAAAGGTCATCACTTGCTTTTAAAATGAATTCTGTGTTCCGAGGCCTTAAAAACCTCTTATATCTTCACCTCAATTTGCGTGCACAGTCCGGGCATGTAGCCAGAAAGCTGTTATGTGAAAAATCATTGAAACACTGAAATTTTTGACTTAAAATGCATTTAAGTTGACTTCGGTCAACATTTTGGGTAAACGGACCCGGACCCATGATTTGACGGTCTCGAAGGGTCCATAGAAAAATATAGGACTTGGGCGTATGCCCGGAATCGAATTCCGAGGTCCCAAGCCCGAGAAATGAATTTTTAAAGAAAATTGTTTTCTGAAATTGTTAAAAGGACTTGGAAATGAATTTTTATCAGAACATGTTGGTATCGGGCCCGTATTTTGGTTTTGGCGCCCGATACAGGTCTTATATGTGGTTTAAGATAATTATGTGAAGTTTGGTAAGAAACAAAATCCGTTTGACGTGATTCGGACCTAAAATACAAAAGTTGATGTTTAAGAAGTTTTGAAATATTTCATTGATTTTGAGGTTTAATTCGTTGTTTGAGAGGCTATTTTGGCGCTTTGATCGCACGGATGAGTTCATATGATGTTTTTGGGTTAGTACGCATGTTTGGTTTGGAGCCCCGAGGGCTCGGGTGAGTTTCGGGTAGGTTCCGGGGTGTTTAAACTTAAGAAAAATACTGCTGTTGCACCAGTTCTGGTGTAACCGCACCTGCGGTTCTTGGGCCGCAGATGTGGACACGCAGGTGCGAGAAGTGTATCGCAGGTGCGGTCCAGCCTTCACAGATGCGGGCAAAATTCCACAGAAGCGGTTCCGCAGGAGCGGATTCCTCCCTCGCAGAAGCGGCCCCAATGGGCCAAGTCATTTCCGTAGAAGCGGTCATCTTTTCGCACGTGCGGTTGCGCAGATGCGACCCACGAGTCACAGATGCGGAAGTCGGGCAGTGAGTCTTTCAAACATAACTTCAGCGATTTTTCTTTCAAACTTTCACAAAAATAGAAGAACTAGGGCGATTTTCTCAAGGGATTTTCTTCCCAAATCACAAGTAAGTATTCATTAACTGATTTCTTTCGACTATCTAATGTTTTTCATCAACTTTTATCAATAATCCTAGGGTTTTAATGGTAGAAATTGGGGAATTGGGTAGAGTTAGGTCTTTTTGATTATTTGGGAATTTGACCTCGTTTTAGGGTCGGATTTTAAAACAAATGATATATTCGGGCTCGTGGGTGAATGGCTGATCGGGTTTTGGTCCGAACCTCATGATTTGACCAAGCGGGCCTGGGGTCAATTTTTGGGTTTTTGGAGAAAATAGTTGGAAAGTTATAATTAAGCATTAGAATTGGATTGTTTGGCGTTTATTGATGTTATTAAGTCGATTGTGTCTAGATACAATTGATTTGGAGCCGAATTCGAAAGGAAAGACGGTGTTTGAGGATTGAGTTGGCCGTGGAAGTTCGAGGTAAGTGTTTGGTCTAACCTTAGCTTGAGGGATTAGGAGTTGAGTCCTATTTGCTATTTGCTTCTTGTTGAGTACAATGTATAGGCATGGTGACGAGTATCTATACGTTGGAGTCGAGCATGACCGTGAGTCTTAAATTGAAATTTGTTGTGTTCTTAAGTGATACTACGGATGCTTTAATTGATGATTCTCGATATTGAGCAAGGATTAAGTTAGTTCTCGTGGAAATTACTTATGATTTGAACATTGGTGTTAGCTGAGATGAATAAAAGTTGAGTTAATATTGGTTATGGCCGATTTCTCCCTTGCCGGAACGTATTTACTTTTATTGTTGATCCCTTGCCGGAATAGTGTGGTTTATTGTTGATCCCTTGCCGGGATACTTGGTATGGTTGTTGCTAAAGGCAACAATATTATAAATATGGATCGAGTTGCACGCCGCAACAATATTATAAATATGGATCGGGTTGCACGCCGCAACAATATTAAATATGGATCGGGTTGCACGCCGCAACAATACTAAATATGGATCGGGGTTCACGCCGCAACAATGTTATATTGGATCGGGTTGCACGCCGCAACAATGTTATATTGGATCGGGTTGCGCGCCGCAACAATATTATTATTGTTTTGATGTAGATTCTAAGTTGTTCTCTCGTATCTCTTTTATTTCCTGCTGGATTTGACATTTTTCCCCGTAGCATGTACCCCCTCCTAGTTAAATTGTTATCCCTGCTATTTTCGTTGTATATTATATAACTGCACAGGTTTATCTGGAGTCTGGTCCTAGCCTCGTCACTACCTTGCCGGGGTTAGGCCAGACACTTACCAGCACATGGGCTCGGTTGTGCTGATACTACACTTTGCACTATGTGCAGATACCGGAGTAGCATTTGGGCAGTAGCATTCTGGGAGCCAGCCTTCAGTCCGGTCAGAGAGTCCGAGGTAGTCCTGCAGGCGTCCGTAAGCCCGACGCTCTCTTCTATCTATGATTATGTTCTGTTTTCACTTGTTTCCGAGATAGACTGTATTTCTTTTTTTGGACATTGTATGTAGCACTCATAGACGGTCCGTGAATATTGTAACACCGGTTTCTGGGTAGAGGCATATATTGGCATTGCTGTACTGATTTTAGTATTTAATTTGACTAAGTCTTCCGCTTAATTTCATCTTCCGCAATTATTTTAATGTGATCACCTGTTTATTTTAAGTTGTTAAAAAAGGATTAAAATGAATGAGTTAAGATTTCTACATTTCGTGGCTTGCCTAGCTTCTACGAGTAGGCGCCATCACGACCCCCGAGGGTGGGAAATCCGGGTTGTGACAAGTTGGTATCAGAGCTCTAGGTTACATAGGTCTCACAATTCACGGACAAGCTTAGTAGAGTCTGAGGGATCGGTACGGAGACGTCTGTATTTATCCCAGAGGCTACCGAGTTAGGAAAAACTTCACATTTATTCTTTCTTGTCGTGCGGTTTGGTTTCTCAATGCTAATTGAACTTCTACTCTGTTCTTTCGCAGATGGCGAGAACACGCGCTTCCTCATCTACCGATCAGCGGCCCGAGCCCCTAGAAGCAGCTCCCACGAGGGGCAGAGGGCGACGCCAAGGCCGTGCTAGAGGTCGAGGCAGGGGCAGAGCTCAGCCCAGTGCAGCAGCACCAGCGGCGGAGCCTCAGGTTGATTTTGAGGATGAGGTTCCGGTCCCAGCGGTTCCGGTGGGCCCAGCTCAGGTTCCAGAGTGGTTTATTGCTACCCCAGTTCTTCAGGATGCTCTAGTCCGTCTAGTGGGCCTTATGGAGAGTGTCACCTGAGCAGGTCTACTTCCTGTAGCACCAGCCGTCTCTCAGGCTGGAGGAGGAGCCCAGACTCCTGCTACTCGCACTCCGGAGTAGGTAGCTCCCCAGTTTCAGACTCCAGCAGCTCAGCCAGTTGGAGCAGTTCAGCCGGGTGTGGTAGCTCAGACCGGTGATGGTACAGCTATGTCTGCCGATGCTTTGTGGAGATTGGACAGGTTCACCAAGCTCTTCACTACTACTTTCAGCGGTGCATCTACTGAGGATCCCCAGGATTATCTAGACAGCTGTCACGAGGTTCTTCGGAACATGGGGATAGTTGAGACCAAGGGGGTCGATTTTGCCACATTTCGCTTGTCTGGATCCGCCAAGACTTGGTGGAGAGATTATTGCTTAGCTAGACCAGCAAGATCGCCAGCCTTGACCTGGGAGCAGTTCACGTAGCTATTTTTGGAGAAGTTCTCACACAGAGGCCTATCGGAGGCAGTTTGAGCGCCTCCAGCAGGGTTCCATGACTGTCGCCCAGTACGAGACCAGATTCATTAATTTGGCCCGCCATGCTCTTATCATACTTCCCACTGAGAGGGAGAGAGTGGGGCGGTTTATTGATGGACTCATTCAGCCGATTCGTCTTCAGATGGCTAGAGAGGCTGGGAGTGAGATATCTTTCCAGGAGGCGGACAATGTGGCTCGGAGAGTTGAGATGGTTCTATCACAGGGGGGTGGTCATAGAGCAGACAAGAGACCCCGTCAGTCAGGCAGATTCAGTGGTGCCTCGTCTGGAGGCAGGGATTCGTATGGTAGAGGCCATCCTCCTAGGCCCTTTCACTCAGCACTTCAAGTTTCTCACGGTGCTTCAGGTGGCCGTGGTTCTCACATGCAGTATTCTGATCAGCAGCTCTACAGTGCACCACCAGCTCCTATCAGTGCACCGCCGCTCCAGAGTTTTCAGGGTGGTCATTCAGGTCGTCAGGGTCAGTCTCAGTTTCCTCAGCCGCAGCTCTCAGGAGGATGCTATGAGTGTGGTGAGTATGGTCATATCAGGAGGGCTTGTCCGAAATCGGTGGGTACTCAGTCGCAGCAGCAGGGTTCCCGCACAATGGTTCAGGCACCAGGTGTTCCACAGCCTGCCCAGCCAGCTAGAGGTGGGGGTAGAGGTGCTAGAGGTGGAGGTAGAGGTCCTAGAGGTGGAGCTCAGGTCGCTAGAGGTGGAGGCCAGCCAGCGGCAGATCGTCCCAGGCCCGAGGCTGAGGCTTCCGATGCAGTTATTACAGGTACCGTTCTAGTTTGTGATAGAGATACTTCAGTGTTATTTGACCCAGGGTCTACATACTCGTATGTGTCATCATATTTTGCACCGTACCTGGTCATGCCTAGTGATCCCTTGAGTGTTCCTGTTTATGTGTCTACACCGGTGGGTGATTCTATTGTGGTAGATCGAGTCCATCGTTCTTGTATTGTGGTGATTGGAGGTCTTGAGACTCGTGTAGATTTGTTGCTTCTGGACATGGTTGATTTCGA
Organism: Nicotiana attenuata; assembly: GCF_001879085.1. NCBI lineage: Eukaryota > Viridiplantae > Streptophyta > Magnoliopsida > Solanales > Solanaceae > Nicotiana > Nicotiana attenuata. The sequence goes on from NW_017671506.1 coordinate 192,964, forward strand.
TGTTATATTGGGGATGGACTGGTTATCACCTACCACGCTATCTTGGATTGTCACGCCAAGACTGTGACCTTAGCCTTGTCGGGTTTGTCCCGTTTAGAGTAGAGAGGGATTCCTAGTCATTCTACACGTAGTGTTATCTCTTATGTGAAGGCTCGGCGTATGGTCGAGAAGGGGTGTTTGGCCTATTTGGCTTATGTTCGCGATTCTAGTGCTGAGGTCCTTTCTATTGATTATGTGCCCGTTGTCCGAGAGTTTCCTGAGGTGTTTCCTTCAGACCTGTCGGGTATGCCACCCGATAGGGATATTGACTTTTGCATTAATTTGGCTCCGGGCACTCAGCCCATTTCTATCCTACCGTATCGTATGGCCCCACCTTAATTGAAAGAGTTAAAGGAGCAGTTGCAAGACTTGCTTGAGAAGGGTTTCATTAGACCCAGTGTTTTGCCTTGGGGTGCGTCGGTGTTGTTTGTTAAAAAAAAGGATGGGTCAATGAGAATGTGTATTGATTACCGGCAATTGAACAAAGTTACAATCAAGAATAAGTGTCCGCTACCGAGGATTGATGATTTGTTCGATCAGCTTCAGGGTTCCAAGGTATTTTCAAAGATTGACTTGAGATCTGGCTACCATCAGTTGAGGATTAGGGCATCCGATGTCCCTAAAAATAGCTTTCTGCACTCGGTACGGGCATTATGAGTTCTTGGTTATGTCATTCGGGTTGACAAATGCCCCAGCAGCCTTCATGGATTTGATGAACCGAGTGTTCACGCCTTATTTGGATTCGTTCGTGATAGTCTTCATTGATGATATTTTGATATATTCCCGCAGCCGGGAGGAGCACGAGCAGCACCTTAGAGTGGTTCTTTAGACTCTGAGGGATAGTCAGTTATATGCTAAGTTCTCGAAGTGCGAGTTCTGGTTGAGTTCGGTTGCATTTCTAGGTGATGTTGTATCAGCAGAGTGTACTCAGGTTGATCCGAAGAAGATTGAGGCAGTCAAGAACTGGCCTAGACCATCATCAGCTACTGAGATTCGGAGTTTCTTGGGATTGGCAGGCTACTATCGTCGGTTCGTGGAGGGGTTATCATCTATCGCAGCCCCGATGACCAGGTTGACCCAGAAGGGTGCCCAGTTCAGATGGTCGGATGAGTGTGAGGCGAGCTTCCAGAAGCTCAAGACAGCTCTGACTACGACACTGGTATTGGTTTTGCCCACAGGTGCAGGGCCTTATACAATTTATTGTGATGCTTCTCGTATTGGACTTGGTGCAGTGTTGATGCAGGATGGCAAGGTCATTGCCTATGCTTCGCGGCAGTTGAAGATTCATGAGAAGAACTATCCGGTTCATGATTTGGAGTTGGCAGCCATTGTCCACGCATTGAAGATTTGGAGGCATTATCTGTATGGCGTGGCATGTGAGGTGTTCACGGATCACAAGAGTCTTCAGTATTTGTTCAAGCACAAGGAGTTGAATTTGAGGCAGAGGAGGTGGTTGGAGTTGTTGAAGGACTATGATATCACCATCTTATATCATCCGGGAAAGGCCAACGTGGTGGCCGATGCTTTGAGTAGAAAGTCAGCTAGCATGGGCAGTCTTGCTTATATTCCGATCGGTGAGAGGCCGCTTTCTTTGGATGTTCAGGCTTTGGCCAATCAGTTCGTGAGGCTGGATGTTTCTGAGCCCAGTCGCGTGTTAGCGTGCACAGTCGCTCGTTCTTCTTTATTGGAGCGTATCCGTGATCGGCAGTACAATGATCCCCATTTGTGTGTCCTTAGAGACACGGTGTAGCGCGGAGGTGCCAAGCAGGTTACCTTAGATGATGATGGAGTTTTGAGATTGCAGGGTCGAGTTTGTGTGCCTAATGTAGATGGGCTCCGAGAGTTGATTTTATAGGAGGCCCATAGCTCTCGGTACTCTATTCATCCGGGCGCCGCGAAGATGTATCAAGATTTGCGGCATTATTATTGGTGGCGGAGGATGAAGAAGGATATCGTTGCATATGTGGCTCGGTGTTTGAATTGTCAGCAGGTTAAGTACGAGCATCAGAGGCCCGGTGGTTCATTTCAGAGGATTGAGCTTCCCGAGTGGAAGTGGGAGCGGATCACTATGGATTTCGTTGTTGGACTCCCGCAGACTCGGAAGAAGTTCGACGCAGTGTGGGTCATTGTTGATAGGCTGACCAAGTTAGCGCATTTCATTCCTGTGGCAGTCTCCTATTCTTCTGAGAGGTTAGCTGAGATCTATATTCGGGAGATTGTTCGCCTTCATAGTGTGCCCGTGTCTATCATATCGGACCGAGGTACGCAGTTTACCCCGCATTTCTGGAGAGCAGTTCAGCGAGAGTTGGGCACACGGGTTGCGTTGAGCACAGCATTTCATCCCCAGACGGACGGGCAGTCCGAGCGAACTATTCAGATTTTGGAGGATATGCTCCGAGCTTGTGTCATTGACTTTGGAGGCTCGTGGGATCAGTTTTTGACTTTAGCGGAGTTTACCTATAACAACAGCTACCAGTCGAGTATCCAGATGGCTCCTTGTGAGGCTTTATATGGTAGGCGGTGTCGGTCTCCGGTTGGATGGTTCGAGCCGAGAGAGGCTCGGTTGTTCGGTACGGATTTGGTCCTGGATGCCTTGGACAAGGTCAGGATCATTCAGGATAGGCTTCGTACAGCTCAGTCCAGGCAAAAGAGTTATGCCGACCGCAAGGTTCGAGATTTGGCTTTCATGGTCGGTGAGCTGGTATTGCTTCGAGTGTCGCCTATGAAGGGAGTGATGAGATTTGGGAGGAAGGGCAAGCTTAGCCCTAGGTTCATCGGTCCATTCGAGATTCTTGATCGAGTGGGAGAGGTGGCTTATAGACTTGCATTTTCGCCGAGCTTATCAGCCGTGCATCCAGTGTTTCATGTGTCCATGCTTCGGAAGTATCACGGCGATCCATCCCACGTGTTAGATTTTAGCACTGTCCAGTTGGACAAGGACTTGTCTTATGAGGAGGAGCCGGCAGCCATTCTAGACCGACAGGTTCGTCAGTTGAGGTCGAAGAGTTTTCCTTCTGTTCGTGTTCAGTGGAGAGGTAAGCCTCTTGAGGCCTCGACCTGGGAGTCCGAGTCTGATATGTGGAGTCGTTATCCCCATCTTTTCCCCGACTCAGGTACTTCTTTCTTCTGTCCGTTCGAGGACGAACGATTGTTTCAGAGGTGGAGAATGTGATGACCCACCTCGATTTGCGTGCGCAGTCCGGGCGCGTAGTCGGAAAGCTGTTATGTGAAAAATCTGTGAAATATTGAAATTTTTGACTTAAAATGCATTTAAGTTGACTTCGGTCAACATTTTGGGTAACGGACCCGGACCCGTGATTTGACGGTCCCGGAGGAACCGTAGAAAAATATGGGACTTGGGCGTATGCCCGGAATCGAATTCCGAGGTTCCAAGCCCGTGAAATGAATATTTAAAGAAAATTATTTTCTGAAATTGTTTAAAGGACTTGGAAATGAATTTTGATCAGAACATGTTGGTATCGGGCCCGTATTTTGGTTCCGGCGCCTGGTACAGGTCTTATAAGTGGTTTAAGATAATTCTGTGAAGTTTGGTAAGAAACAAAATCCGTTTGACGTGATTCGGTCCTAAAATGCAAAAGTTGATGTTTAAGAAGTTTTGAAATATTTCATTGATTTTGAGGTTTAATTCGTTGTTTGAGAGACTATTTTGGCGCTTTGATCGCACGGATGAGTTCATATGATGTTTTTGGGTTAGTACGCATGTTTGGTTTGGAGCCCCGAGGGCTCGGGTGAGTTTCGGGTAGGTTCCGGGGTGTTTAAACTTAGGAAAAATACTGCTGTTGCACCAGTTCTGGTGTAACCGCACCTGCGGTTCTTGGGCCGCAGATGCGGACACGCAGGTGCGAGAAGTGTATCGCAGGTGCGGTCCAGCCTTCGCAGATGCGGGCAAAATTCCACAGAAGCGGTTCCGCAGGAGCGGATTCCTCCCTCGCAGAAGCGGCCCCAGTGGGCCAAGTCACTTCCGCAGAAGCGGTCATCTTTTCGCACGTGCGGTTGCGCAGATGCGACCCACGAGTCGCAGATGCGGAAGTCGGGCAGTGAGTCTTTTAAAACAGAACTTCAGCGATTTTTCTTTCAAACTTTCACAAAATAGAAGAACTAGGGCGATTTTCTCAAGAGATTTTCTTCCCAAATCACAAGTAAGTATTCATTAACTAATTTCTTTCAACTGTCTAATGTTTTTCATCAACTTTTATCAATAATGCTAGGGTTTTAATGGTAGAAATTGGGGAATTGGGCAGAGTTAGGTCTTTTTTATCATTTGGGAATTTGACCTCGTTTTGGGGTCGGATTTCAAAACAAATGATATATTCGGGCGCGTGGGTGAATGGGTGATCGGGTTTTGGTCCGAACCTCGTGTTTTGACCAAGCGGGCCTGGGGTCAATTTTTGGGTTTTTGGAAAAAATGGTTGGAAAGTTATAATTAAGCATTGTAATTGGATTGTTTGGTGTTTATTGATGTTATTAAGTCGATTATGTCTAGATACAATTGATTTGGAGCCGAATTCGAAAGGAAAGGCGGTGTTTGAGGATTGAGTTGGCCGTGGAAGTTCGAGGTAAGTGTTCGGTCTAACCTTAGCTTGAGGGATTAGGAGTTGAGTCCTATTTTCTATTTGCTTCTTGTTGAGTACGACGTATAGGCATGGTGACGAGTATCTATACGTTGGAGTTGAGCATGACCGTGAGTCTTAAATTGAAATTTGTTGTGTTCTTAAGTGATACTACGGATGCTTTAATTGATGATTCTCGATATTGATCAAGGATTAAGTTTGTTCTCGTGGAAATTACTTATGATTTGAATATTGGTGTTAGCTGAGATGAATAAAAGTTGAGTTAAGATTGGTTATAGCTGATTTCTCCCTTGCCGGGACGTATTTACTTTTATTGTTGATCCCTTGCCGGAATAGTGTGGTTTATTGTTGATCCCTTGCCGGGATAGTGTAGTTTATTGTTGATCCCTTGCCGGGATACTTGGTATGGTTGTTGCTAAAGGCAACAATATTATAAATATGGATCGGGTTGCACGCCGCAACAATATTATAAATATGGATCGGGTTGCACGCCGCAATAATATTAAATATGGATCGGGTTGCACGCCGCAACAATACTAAATATGGATCGGGTTGCACGCCGTAACAATGTTATATTGGATCGGGTTGCGCGCCGCGGCAGTATTATTATTGTTTTGATGTAGATTCTGAGCTGTTCTCTCGTATCTCTTTTATTTCCTGCTGGATTTGACATTTTTCCCCGTAGCATGTACCCCCTCCCAGTTAAATTGTTATCCCTGCTATTTTCGTTGTATATTTTATAACTGCACAGGTTTATCTGGAGTCTCGTCCTAGCCTCATCACTACCTCGCTGGGGTTAGGCCAGACACTTACCAGCACATGGGGTCGGTTGTGCTGATACTACTCTCTGCACTATGTGCAGATACTGGAGCAGCATTTGGGTGGTAAAATTCTGGGAGCCAGCCTTCAGTCCAGTCAGAGAGTCCGATGTAGTCCTGCAGGCGTTCGCAGGTCCGGCGCTCTCTTCTATCTATGATTATGTTCTGTTTTCACTTGTTTCCGAGACAGACTGTATTTCTTTTTTTTGGACATTGTATGTAGCACTCATAGACGGTCCGTGAATATTGTGACACCGGTTTCTGGGTAGAGGCATATATTGGCATTCCTGTACTGATTTTAGTATTTAATTTGACTAAGTCTTCCGCTTAATTTCATCTTCCGCAATTATTTTAATGTGATCACCTATTTATTCTAAGTTGTTAAAAAAGGATTAAAATGAATGAGTTAAGATTTCTACATTTCGTGGCTTGCCTAGCTTTTACGAGTAGGCGCCATCACGACCCCCGAGGGTGGAAAATCCGGGTCATGATAATTTAGTGTGTAGATTCAGGAGCCACTAATCATATATGCACTACTTTGCAGGGGTTTCGGTAAACGCAGTAGCTAAGTGAGAATGAAGTTTGCCTTTTTCAAGCCAATGGCGAGCCAGCACCAGCTTTAGCATTAAGAGATATTAGAGTTTCATTTAGTAGTGATAGAGTTTTAGTTTTCAAAGATGTTCTCTATTTATCTTCTATTAGAAGGTATTTGATTTCGATTTCGAAAATAATGGATGCTGGTTATAATGTTTATTTTGCTAACAACTCTGTTGTTATTAAGTTTAATAAACGTTTTATCTACACTCCTGCTAGAGTACATGACCTTTTTATTCTTGATATATCTCCTCATGTGCCACAAAAACCAAAAGAATTAAATAACATTAATCTGCCACATAAAAGAAAACGTATTTCTGAATTGAGCCAAACTTATTTGTGGCACTTACGTCTAGGTCATATAAATCTAAATAGGATTTCGAGATTGGTCTCTGATGGACCTTTGAGTTCATTGAAAGTGGAGGCAGTACCAACATGTGAATCCTGTTTAGAAAGTAAATGACCAAGAGACATTTTCCCTCAAAAGAAAATAGAGCCAGCAATAAGTTGGAATTAATTCACTCTAATTTGTGTGGCCCCATGAATATACAAGCAAGAGGAGGTTTTGAGTATTTTATGACTTTCACAGATGATTACTCAAAATATGGATACATTTATCTGTTGCACCGTAAGTTTGAATGCTTTGAGAAATTCAAAGAATTTAAGACGGAAACGGACAAACGACATGATAAATATATCAAAACTGTAACGACCCGGCCGGCCGTTTCGTAAGTTATAGCCCCGTTTCCCCCATTTCTGCTTCCTTTTGTGTTAGTTAGCTATATTTGATCGTATCTCGTTGGTTGGTTCGGGTTCGGGGTTGTTTTGGAGTGAATTGAGACACTTAATCTCTTTTGTGAAGGCTTAAGTTGGGAAAGCTGACCGGATGTTGACTTATGTGTAAACAACCTGGGATTTGAATTTTAATGGTTCCGTTAGCTGCGTTAGGTGATTTGGGAATTAAGAGCGCGTCCGGAATGTGATTTGGAGGTATGTGGTAGAATTAGGCATGAAGTGGCAAAAGTTGGGAAATTTGGAAATTTTGGTTAGTAGTGGAAAATTTGATATCGAGGTTGGAATGGGATTCAAGAAGTTGGAGTAGGTTTGTAGTGTCATTTGTGACGGTGTGCAAAATTTGGGGTCATTCAGACGTGATTTGATAGGTTTTGGCATCGTTTGTGAAATTTGAAAATTTATATGTTCTTAGGCTTGAATCCGAGGGTAATTTGGTGTTTTCATGTTGTTTTGAGTGATTCGAAGGTTCGAATAAGTTTGAATGATTTTATGAGATGTGTTGGTATGTTTGGTTGAGGTGCCGAGGGCCTCGGGTGAGTTTCGGGTGGTTAACAGATCAATTCTTGTTTTTGGAAGTTGGCAGATTTTCTGGTATTTTGTCGCAAAGAATTCCTTCATCGCGTTCGCGAGAGGACTCTCGCGTTCGTGAAGGGATTTTGAGAGGGGCAGATGAGTTGTTCTTCGCGTTCACAAAGTAGTTCCCGCGTTCGCGAAGGTGTAGGACTTCAAGGCTACACGTTCACGACCAGGTCATCACGTTCGCGTAGAGTCAACGGTCTTTGGGAGCTTCAGGAAGATAAGCCTACGCTTTCGCGAGGGTTGTTCCGCTTTCGCGTAGGGTCAGCCAGCTTAGGCTTTGGGTTCGCGAGCGGGTCCTTGCGTTCGCGAAGGAGGATTTCCAGGTCAGAGGTAGTTTGTGGTTCGCGAACGCGAGGGCACTAGCGCGTTCGCGAAGAGTAAAATCTGGGCAGGAAGTGTTATATCAAAATCTAGGGTTTGAACCCATTTTTGATATTTTGAGCTAGAGACCACGGGATTGGGCGATTTTTGAAGGGAAATTCAGAGAGGTGATTGGGGTAAGTGTTCTTCACTTAGTTTTGGTTAAATTCCATGATTGTATCTTGATTTTCATCATCTAAATTGGGAATTGGGGTGTAAATTTGGGGGGAAAATGGAAGAGAATTGGAGAGATGATTTTGGGGATTTGGATGGCTATTTGATGTCGGATTTTGATGATTTTGGTATGGGTAGAATCGTGAGTGAATGAGCTTTCTAGTTTTGTGATTTTTGTCGAATTTCGGAACGTGGGCCCGGACTGGGTTTGAGGGAATTTCGAGATTTTGGTATAAATTGATAGTTTTTCGTGTGGAATTCAATCCATTAGCGTATATTGATGGTATTGTTCTAGTTGTGAATAGATTCAGAGCGATTGGAGGCTGAGTCGAGGGGCAAGAGCATCGCGGAGTAGGGGCTGTACACGAGTGACTGAGAGGTTTGCCCGAGGGGCTGTTCATGAGTGATGTTTTGCTTGAGGGGTTGTTTATGGTTTAATTGTTTTGCTCACTGTTGTACTGAGCCTCTGTTGAGAACTGTTGAAAATATTTTCAAATGATTTTACTGAAACTGAGTTTAAACAGAATGATTTGATTCAAACCCTGCTTTTAAAAGCCTATTATACTTTTACTGAGTTTTCATGATATGAACTTATATGCTTTATTGCTCGTCACTACTTCTAAATCTTTATTTACTTTAGTTACTTACTGAGTTGGCGTACTCATGTTACTCCCTGCACCTTGTGTGCAGATCCAGGCACATTAGGACCCGGTAGCAGCTGTTGAGTAGTCCAGCTGTAGACATTCCTTGGAGTTGGCAAGGTAGACGCTGGCGTTCGCAGCCCTGTTCTTCTCCCTCCTATCTTCCTGTAGTTTATTTTGTAGTTACAGTTCCTGACTATGTTAGTCTTAGTATCTCGGACAGTGTTTAGTAGATGCTAATGACTATTGACGCCCCGATGTCGGGATTTTCTGTTGTTCAGATTTTTCCTATGAAGTTTTGAATTAATTAGCTTGAAGTTATTTTTAAATTGAAATATCAGGTTATCTTTTTGTAAACAGTCGGCTTGCCTAGTACCACGATAGGCGCCATCACGACATGGTAGTTTGGGTCGTGACAAAAACATTGCGATTTGATCGTGGTGGTGAATATCTTTCTGCGGAATTCATTAAATACTTATCAGATTGTGAAATTACATCTCAATTATCTGCCTCAGGAATACCACAACAAAATGGTGCGGCAGAAAGAAGAAATAGAACCCTTATGGAAATGGTTAGATCAATGTTAAGTAATTCTAATTGGCCATCTTCCTTTTGAGGATATGCTTTAGAAACAACAAGTTACATTCTAAATTTGATTCCTTCAAATTCAGTACCTTCAACTCCAGCAGGATTGTGGACTGGGCGCAAGCGAAGTTTACGACACATTCGGGTTTGGAGTTGTCCAGCACATGTGCTGAAAGGGAAAACAGATAAATTGGAATCGAGGAGAGAAGTATGCATTTTTATTGGATATTCAAAAGGAAATAAAGGTGGTTTATTTTATTGTCCAAAAGAAAAGAAGGTAATTGTTACGACAAATGCTAAATTTTTAGGAGAGGACTATTTAATGAACCATATTCCTAGAAGTAAACTAGTTTTACAGGAATTAAGTAATGGAGTAACTAATGACTCATCTCTGGAACGTATCCCAAAAGCAGTATTGACATACCACTGCATTATCGTAGTGAGAGAAATGTCAATAGACAGCAGAATGCACAAGAGCAATTACCTAACATCTTACTACCCTAAAGTAGTGGGAATAATGTTGAGCAACCTCAGATTACGAGCAACCATAAATTATTCTGTAGCCTGCACTCCAGGAAAAAGTTAATGATATCCCAGCACCGCAAGTGTGGAGCATAACATTGAGGCTTCAGTTCCGAAAAATGATGTTGTGATTCAACAACAAAATCAAACTGCACCTGTAGTGACTAGTCGTAGAGGGAGAATTATTAAAAAACCTATTCGATTTGTGCTCCTGGGAGAATCTTATGATAGAATCCCTGAAGAGCCTAAGACAGAACCTCTTAATCACGACGAAGCACTACAAGATACAGACGCTAATAAATGAGTTGTTGCTGTGAAATCTGAAATAGAGTCCATGTACTCCAATCAAGCCTGGGATCATGTACAACCACCTACTTGAGTCAAGCCCATTGGTTGTAGATGTATCTATAATAAAAAGAGAGGAGTGGATGGAAAAGTGCAAACTTTTAAAGCTAGACTTGTTGCAAAAAGGTTTACTCAAAAAGAAGGGATCGATTATGAGAAATTTTTTTTACCAGTAATGGTTAAATCCATTAGGATTCTCTTATCCATTGCTGCTCATTACGATTATGAGATTTGGCAAATGGATGTCAACACGACTTTTCTTAAAGGAAGTCTTGATGAGTGCATCTATATGGCACAACCAGTTGTTTTCATAAAAAGTGGCAATGAGCACATGTTGTGTAAATTAAAGAAATCCATTCATGGATTGAAACAAGCTTCAAGAACATGGAATACTTGTTTTGACACATCGATTAAAACATTAGGTTTTGATCAATGTAAAAATGAGCCTTGTGTCTATAAGAAGTGGGATTGAGATAAAGTTACATTTTTAGTTTTGTAAGTAGATGATATTTTGCTCATAGGAAATAATATGAGCATGTTGAATTCAGTAAGGGAATGGTTGTCCTCGCGTTTTGATATGAAAGACTTGGGACAAACGGCACATATCCTTAGGATCAAGCTTATGCAAGATTGCAAGCGAAAGATATTAGGCTTATCCTAAGCACATTATATTGATACTATTCTCACCAGGTTTAGCATGCAAGATTCCAAGAAAGGCTTTCTCCCTTTCAGACATGGATCTCTCTATCAAAAGATCAGTCCCCAAAAATGACTGATGAGATAGAAAAGATGAATGCGGTCTCTTATGCTTCTGCTTTAGGGAGTCTCATGTATGTTATGCTATGTACTAGACTTGATATCTGCTTTGTTGTTGTCATGGTTAGCAGATTTCATTCTAACCCTGGACGAGAATACTGGATTGACGTTAAACATATAATCAAGTACTTGAAAAGGACTAGGGATTATATGTTGGTTTATCACTCAGGTGATCTTGTACCCATTGGCAATACTGATTCAGATTTCCAGTTAGATAGAGATTTTAGAAAATCTACCTCAGGATATGTTTTTACCTTAGAAGGTGGAGCCATAAGTTGGAGGAGTATCAAACAATCATGTGTTGCTGATTCCACCATGGAAGCCGAATATGTGGCTGCATCCGAGGCAGCTAAAGAGGTTATTTGGCTGGTGAACTTTCTAAAAGAGCTTAATGTAGTTCCTTCGGTTCAAGCACCGATAGTACATTATTGTGACAATAGTGGTGCAGTTGCAAACTCGAAGGAACCAAGCAGCCATAAAAGGAGTAAGCATATTGAGCGTAAATATCATTTAATTCGGGACATAAATTCAGAAAGGTGATGCAAGAGTGTTGAAGATTGCGTCAGAGGACAATGTGGCAAACCCGTTTACAAAGAGCTTGCTACAGAAGATTTTTGACAAGCATGTAGAAGGAATGAGAATTAGAGTTGTAGACACATGGTTATGACTCTAAGTGGGAGATTGTTGGGATATACTCTTAACCATGCAGTTTAGACATAGTATTGTATTTTATTCTTTATGGAATAATTATTTATTTAATTTATTCAATTCAATAAAATTCTATTTTTGTGAAGACCCGATAGGTCATCTAGAGTTTTAAACCTAAGTTCCGTGTTACGAAGCCTCCAATAGCTTCTTTACACCTTCCTCGATTTGTGTGCACAGTCCGAGTATTTTTCCGGAAGGCTTTTATGTTAAAAATTGATAAAATACGAAATTTTGCCTTAAAATCCATTTGAGTTGACGTCGGTGAACGTTTTGAGCATACGGACCCGAATCTGTATTTTGACGGTCCCGGTGGGTCCGTATCGTGATTTGGGACTTGGGTGTATGCCCCGAACCAAATTTGGAGGCCCCTAACTCGAGTTATCGCTTTTTGCTGAAATTTGAAAGCTTAAAAGTTTAATGAATCTAAAGGTTTGACAAATATTTCACTTTATTGATACCGGGTTTGTATTCTAGTTCCGGAAACCTGGTATAGATCCATTGCTATATTTATGGATTGTCTGCAAATTTGGTGAGAAACGGAGTTGGTTTGACGTGATTCAGACGTCCGGTTGTTTAAAATAGAAGTTCTAAAATTTTCTTGAAAATTTCATTTGATTTAGTGTCCGATTCATAGTTCTAGGTGTTATTTTGGCGATTCGATCGCGCGAGCAAGTTCGTATGATATTTTTTGACTTGTGTGCATATTTGGTTTGGAGCCCCGAGGGCTCGAGTGAGTTTCAGATAGGCTACAAAGTGAGTTTGGACTTAAAAAAGTAGCTCGTGTTCTTCAGTTTTGGTGCAAGACTCGGACCTCGCAATTGCGAGGTCAGACTTCGCATTTGTGATGAGGCAGGCTCACTGTCAGGTTCGCAATTGCGAGCTATTTCCTCGCAATTGCGAAGAACGGCTGGGCACCACAGGTTCGCATTTGCAAACAATTACTTCGCAATTGCGAAGTGGGACTAGGGGAACTTGTTCGCATTTGCTATCAATTGGGTTGCATTTGCGGTATGGCCCAATTCGCATTTGCGAACAAATCATCGCAAATGCGATGATAGCAGAAATGTTGTGACTTCGCATTTGCGAAGAAAATATCGCATTTGCGGGGTTCGCAATTGCGAACCCCAAGTCGTAATTGAGACATCTGCGCTTGGTCAAAAGCTTAGTAGAAGGGAATTTTCTCATTCTTTCAAATTTTCAAACCTAGAGAACCCCAGAGGCGATTTTTTCAAGAGCCTAAAAATCTGGGATTTTCATGGTAGAAATTGGGGGTTTGGATAGAATTAGGAATTTTTGGTAAAATTGGAATTTAGACCTCAAATTGAGGTCGGATCTCGAAACAAATTATATAACCGGGCTCGGGGGTGAATGGGTAATCGAATTTTGGTCCGAATTTCGGGTTTGGACCAAGCTAGTCCAGGAGTTGACTTTTGTTGACTTTTTTAATAATGACCTAAATTGAACCTTTTCTATTCGTGGGTAGTTCCTAAGGCTTATTTTGAATCGTTTGGTTGATAATTTGCTAGATTTGGTTGGTTCGGAAGCTTGTTTGAAAGGCAAAGTCGTGGTTGAGCTTTGAGTTGATCATTTGAGTGAGGTAACTATCGTGGTTAACCTTGACTTGAGGGATTTAGACTTGTTTGCCTATTCGCTACTTGTTTAAATGTTGGTTACAACGTATATGTGAGGTGACGAGTACTTATGCATTGTTGGGTTAAAACATGTAGGTGAGACTCGTTTCTTGTAATTTATTATTTTCTTTGACCATGATATCCATGCTTAGACTAGTCAATTACTAAATTAATCGTTCTTTTCCCATTTATGGGCTATCTGTGGTAACTGAGTATTGTTTTCGAAGTTGAAGTTGGTATTGTGGAACCATTGTTGACATAGGGTTTGTCTTTGTTTATTCTATCTCCCTATTGTTATATGTTCATTGTTATATGGTAAGGGAGAGAGTTAATGCACGAAGGGTGATGTCGTGCTGTATCTATTGACTTGTGATGAAATTGAGAGTAAAAGCACGAAGGGTGATGTTGTACCATTATTACTGTTTATAGTGAGGTTGAGAGTAAAAGCACGAAGGGTAATGCCATGCAGTTTTATTCATTATGTTTATTTGTTTTACTTGTTAAAGGCTTATTGACTGTTTCTTGTTATCATTCAATGTGGTAGTTATCGTATCGTGTACCCCTTTTGCATGTCCGCTCTCAATAATACATGTTTAGCCTTTATTTGTTGTTATGTTGTATGTATATTATTTTCTGCATAGGTTTATTTACGTGGGTGTCCTGTCATAGCCTCGTCACTACCTCGTCGAGGTTGGGTTCGACACTGACGGAGTACATTGGGTCGGTTGTACTCATACTACACTCTACACTTCTTGTGCAAATTTTGGTACTGGTCCCAGCTGTTCGTGAGGCGTCTCAGCTTGGATTAGCATTTAGAGACTCGAGGTAGATCTGCTGACGTCCGCAGACCTTGAAGTCCCCTTCCACTTTCCCCCTATTTACTATTCTTTTCATTCAAGACAGTAGTACTTATTCAAATCATGTTTGTAGAAACTCGTGTACTTGTGACTCTATATTCAGGTTGTACTTAAATATTATTGTTTTTTATGTCATTCCGTATTCTTTATTGGTTTCATTTCGGTTTAATTAGTTTTACTTATTTGAATTGATTAAAATTGGATTAAAGATCCTCTAACGTTGGCTTGCCTAGCAAGTGAAATGTTAGGCGCCATCACGGTCCCGAAGGTGGGAATTCCGGGTCGTGACAATTTTAAATAGATCATTTATTACATATGTGTCCTTTAGTTATGTAGTAGACGATTTAGTGTATGGAGTCTTAGCTCATGCACAGAAGATTAAATTGTCGGTTCTCATAATTAATAAACTATGTTCACAATCGAAGATGTTTTTGGGTAAAATATCTTGATGATTGTAGCACAAGATTATAGTATAATTTGTCTTGATCATGGGAGTGGTTTTACTCCGACTTCTTGTGCTAATATACTTAGTGTATATTGAACGGACCAAGTAGAGAAAAGATGTTTTTGTACTAAATATATATAAAATATTTTCTCTAATTCATTAAATGAGCTTATACTCCTAATCTTGATATAACTATTATGATCAATATGATTTGTTTATTTTTTTGAATTATCAAAAGGTACAACTCTATTCAGAGTTAGTGTATGCCTAATAGATTGGACAATAATGAATAATATTTGTGAAATAATAATTAGTTGATAGAATCCATGACTCGGTTTTGAGTTTGATGATTACCCTTTATGTAAGCTTATAAGTTTTCATGTGAAGCCCGGCCAATGGATTTTGTATCCGTCACATGAAATAGTTTAAGCGGAATTATAAAGGATTTAATTAGTTGATTAAATTAAACTGTCAGTAATTTAATTTAACTAACTGGTATTTGTGGTCTTAACATGGGGAGTTAAAATAAGTGTTAGTGAATTTTTGAAATTCATATTGAGGAGTTCAATTATAGTTTTTTAGTGGAATAAACTGCATTTAATTATAGTAGGAATTAATTCATCTAAATTTTCGAATTAATGCTATAATTAGTAGCCTCTTATTATTTCTGTTGTCCCTGTTATACATAGTAAAAACCTAGACTGACTTGGGTAAAAAGTGACTTGGGAGAAAAGTCATCATGTAGAGTTAGAGTAGGATTCTACTTGCACAAGCAGAATCCTACACGTTTTTGGAGTCCTCTTTGGCTGAAAAAGGAGTCTACATAAGGAAGACGTTTTTCACCCAATAACTTACTTTTTAGAGTTGTATTGTTCTTGCTCACTCGAAGCAATTTCGTCCATGGTTTTACTAGGACCATAGCAGAAGACTGCAGCCCTTGATTCTTGCTCTGTGGAGGACCTGTGCAACGTTTTCAAGAGGTTAGTGGTTCTAATCTCGTAATTATATCATTGTTTACTTTACATGTATATGATGTCCGGATTGTATGCTTGCTTCCGCTGCGCATGTTCTAACATTGGGTTCATTGCATTTACCCCTACAAATATATCAAGTTGTATAAGATCAGATGTGTGACCTAGGGTTGTGCTTAATTTGGTAAATACCGAATTACCGTACCGAAACCAAAAATTTTGGTATTTGGTATTCGGTATGGTATTTGGTTTAAGTTTTAAAAAAAAATTGGTATTAGATATGGTATTTGGTATTTTAAAATAAAACACCGAAACCGTATCGAAATATATATTTTGTTACACAATACGTATTTTATTAATTATAGCATAAGTATAAGAAATCTAAAATTTCACTTTCCTTTATTCTCTAAGTTCATCAATTAACTCTAAGCAAGTAACAAGATATTTTTCTAAGTTTTCTCTCTCTAGGTTGGTATATGTTGGTTTTGGACAACTTTTGTCAACAAACGTTTTTAGTGTTTTACTTTTGAGTACTTTAATTAAGAATATTACCATCTATGACTCTATGCACTAGTTAGTATTCAAATCGAATAAACCGAAGTTACCGAATCGAATAAACCGAAACCGAAAGGAGAAAAACCAAACCATACCGAATTTAATTAGGTACGGTATTGGTATACCATTTTACGAAATCGAATACCGAAAATACCGAACCGAAATGTCTAAATACCGTACCGTACCGACCGATAAACACCCCTAGATGTGTCTGTATAATATATATAGGTGCAGGTCGACCAAGGACAAAAGAGATATTTATCCAAATATGCAAGGGTAAAATGGTGATATCAAGTATTGGTATCATAAAAGTTCTTTGATATACGGGGTCACGCAAGCTCAAGTCTAGCAGCTTTGTTTCGATGGATACACTCAAACTAACTCTAGAAGTATCTTCTTTTATCTCTCTCATTAAAAAAAAAAAAAAAAATTCTTTCATCTCTCTTACATGCTTCATCAAATTTTCATACTACTCTTTTCTTTATACTGAAGGAAGAGAAATATATATATATATATACTTCTAGATATAGTCAATGTGATTAATTGGCAAGGGACAACCATGAATTAAAGCTTTGGACAATTGGGAAAATTCAAAAAGATATATGTTTATATCATACAGTTTCAATCTGTCCCCTATTATTATTGGCAATCAATAGCTAGCGCTGAATCGAAAATGATGTGCAAAATTAATAGTTAGATTAGACAAAATAATTCAATATTAAACGGACAAAATATATCTGCCGCCAACTCCAATAGATTGTCCAAATAGAGCTATTTGATAGATGTTCGATGTATTAATTCTATTAGATTAAACAAGAAATTTCTCATATGTCAATATATGTTGAGCAAAAATTAAATGAATAAGTAGCCATATTATCTATTGGAACATCTATATGTGAGAAATTTCATCGTGAGACTGAAGTTAAACAGTGCAATCACACGTTAAAAATACAAATTAAAAAAAAGAGTTCATAGTCTATGATCATACCTGTTATTAAAGAAGAAGAATTTTTTTTTCTCTATGTTATCTATCTCGTGCTTTTGTGCGAACAAAGTCCTACATTGGTAGCTGAAAAGATTGAGAGTTTACATATAAGGTGTATGGAAGTATGTTAACTCTTAATGGTGTGAGGCCTTGTAGGGAAAACCGTGCGGGCTTGGCCCAAAGCGAAATTCAAAAATAGCCAAATTTATAAGTGGTCATTCAAAAATAGCCATAGTTTCAAAGTAATCGAAATTTAGCCACTTTTCATGTAAAGATAAATCTGAACGAAAACACTGTTCAAATTGCGGAAAATACTCCAGCATAATATGCTGGAGTTCCAGCATAAGTATACTAGAACTCCAGTATATTATAATGGAGTTCCAGTATATTATACTGGTCCAGTATAATATGCTGGAAGTTCATACACAGGTGCTCCAATCTCCAGTATATTATGCTGGAGTTTTCCGCGTGTTGGAGTTCCAGCATATTGTGCACCAATCTCCAGTATATTATGTTGGACCGGTCCCTGTTGGCAGCAAAATAGTGGCTATTTTTTATTAACTTTGCAAACGCTGGCTATTTTTGAATGACCAATCTGAAAACTGCTACCCCGTGCTATTTTAACCATGCTAAGAGTGTAATTGGGCTAGTTTAGTCCAACACTTTGGACATGCGATTGCGTTGTTTGACTAGCGAAAGAAATACACTGATCTAGCAAAATGTGTTTGAATTTATTCATCACTATTAGAATAGTACAAGGTCATTCATCGTAATAGAACGTCGATACATTTGAAATATGACTACAACGTTATAACAAAGAGTTAATAGCTTAAAAACTTTAATATCCATAATCCAATGATATTTCTCTAGGTAAAAGATTGGTTACAGTTCTGAGCTTCAGATAAGTCATAACTAAGGGTGTCGGGTGGGCTGGGCCAGGCTGGGTAGGGAAAAGTTGAAACCGTCCGGGTTTCGAACCGGGCCGGTTACGGGTTAGGGGTCACCGGGCTTAACGGATTCGGGTTCATCCGGGTAAAAAATGAACCGTAAGGGTTACGAGTCCAAGGGGACGGGCCAGGCCGGGTTAGTGTTTTTTATTTTTTATTTTTTTGCATTTTGTATAACTATTGTAATTTTTATTAATATAAAGTAAAAATATAAAGAATACAATGAAGATGAAAAAAAATTGCACTTATAAATTGCAAGTGCTAAATTTTGTTTCAAAACTCAAAATTACAAATTGAAAGGTTTACATTTAACAAGTAAATTAACGAAGTAAATTCAAAGGTCTGGGCCAGGCCGGTTCCGGGTCAACACGGCCCATTTGACACCTCTAGTCATAACGCAAATTCCTTTGCATCAGTGCGAATCTAGGCTAGTTGGATCATTGGGTTATAATTATTATATGGTTATAACCAAAAAAAAAGGTGTAGGTGCGCATAAATTCAAGGTAGGTGCACAAATAATCATTCTTAGGAATGCTATTTAGAGATTAGCCCGTTCTTATTTCGTCCTCAAATTTTGAACTAAAAAATTGGACAATTCAGGACATTTTGTCCCTAAATTTGGACTGGAACAAATAAGTTCAGGATGTACTGGCTAATTCCAAAATGGCAGCCCTTTAGAGTGTGCGAGTGGCTACCTGGTGTCATTTCTACCATAAATTTTGGGGATTGTTACACAAATAGCAGGTCAGATTCAATGTTTACTTTTTGTAGCCGGTATACATAGATTATACGTTAATTATACACAATTATATATGTGTTATCCATAAATTATACATATAATATATATTCGCCGCTATTTTTAGCTTAAGAGATTGGATGTGCGGCTATTTGGGTTAATTGGTGGCCCGATCAAATAAATTGCCTTACTTATTATTCTCTTCATGTATGTCATGTTGGGCTGGCCCAAGTGAGTCAAGTCCAAAAATGTTTGTTTGAAGAATTTGGGTGTTCACTCACTTGGGGCAAGTGCATAAATAAGAGAAATTTTCATAAAGCATTATCTTTTAGTAGAAGCTATCTATAGATACCATTTGCTATATTACGAAATATAGATACCTTTTCTGTGGTTATAAGATGTATTTGATGTATTTAAGCTATTGTATTCATGATACAGTAGCAAAAATAGGCGTGAATCAGGGAAGTCCAGCTAATCAGTTGTTGTATTCAAGTGTATTCGACTGTATTCATGGAGTGAAACATGGGATTACAGCTGGACAGATTATTGTATTCGACTGTATTCACGGCGTGAAATAGGGGATTACACTGTTTTTAAAATGGAAAGTGAATCAATTAACATAATAGACTCCTAATATAACTCAACAAACTCAATTATAACACACAAAATTTGTATTTTTCAGTTATAAAAAAGATTCTCAACCGCAAAATATCCCAAAAACATAGCAATCTTCAGAGAAATTATATAATACATCTGAATACATAAATTATATTAATTAAAAAAATATATGAATACATTCATGGCATATAGCAAGACAATGAATACAATAAAATAGATCGAATACAGAGGGATACATTGAAATACAATGAGAAAAAAAAGATACTGAATACAATGAAATGCATGGTATACAACAAGATACATTGAATTACAATGAAAAAAAAGATAGTGAATATAATGAAATACATAGAAATACAGCGAGATATATTGAAATGCTCTTAAAAAAGGTAACAGAATCTTCAAATTGCTCAACCCCAAACTTCAGACGACCTATTTTAGTCGACAATTTTTCGACGGCCCATTGGATTCCGACCATGATTCAATAAACAGCGATGAGAGAAAGAAGAAGAAAACGAGAAAGATCGCTGGAGAAGAAATTGCTAGCATCCGTAACGCATCTGATATCAGTAGTCAATTTCTGTTGTGAACCCTACCTTTCCTGTCTAAAAGTGCCTTCTATATCTTGTTTATTCTCCACTTCTTCTGATATGACACTAGCCCCATGTGTTCCTGCTTTAGAGTCCTTGTCGCTAGAAACATCAGAAATCACAGCCTTGGAGTTTATGAAAATCGGAATTTTCCAAAAACAATCAAAATGCCGTTGCAGTCCTTGTAGGGTTGATTTTTAGGGTCGGAGGGTTTGATTTTGGATCCGAAAGTGAAAACGTACTGTAGGGAATATGCCGTTGCAGTCGTCGGATGCAGGAGCCGGAGCAATTTCTGAAGTGGGCTTTGCACAAATCCGGTGGAAGGAGGAGGAGATCGGAAATTTTATATGGGATTGGGGGGGGAGGGGGGGGGGGGGGGGGGGGGGAGAGAATGGGATGTATCAAAGTAGAGAGAGAAAGAAAATAGTATAACTGATTAGCGTATTTAGTGGCTTAGGGCTAGGAGGTAACCAAAATTAAATATTTTGCTATAAACCTTAAAAGGTATCTATAGAATATAATTTTTTTAAAATGATATTTATTTAAAATAAATAAGGTGTTAACCTTTGCTATAGGAGGTAAAGATTCCCATAAATAACCGCTTAGATGACCGTTATTTAAAGAATAGCCAAAAAATTTAAAAATTTCAAAATTTACTTATCCATAATCAAATTCCAACTCGCGAGATTGAAGTTGAGAATCGTTTGTCTGAAGTTTGAAACATACGAGACTGAAGTTAGCATAGACTTACACTCATATATTAACGGTATTAGTAATTACTTCAGATCAATATTTAATTATATCATCGAAGATTCGAACAAACTAAAATATCATTGTATACAGTTAAAATCGAGCCCATTCAATTTTACTGATTTATCGAGACCAGTGTGAAGGATCGAAGATCGGTTCCGTAATAGATCGGATCGAGACACGAGGACAAGGTACCGAGCTCGAGATTCGAGGTACCTGTCAAGATCGAAGCCGGTAGTGATTGAGATCAAATGAGACAGACATCGAGTAAGATCGAAGGTAGCATAATAACAAAAAGGCGAGATATCCGTGACTGGTCGGAGATCATGGCGGAAATCTAGAAACGGATCAAATCAAGGACGGTTAACTAGTTAATCATGGAATTTCCTTCTGTAATTAGAGTTATACCATAATTAGGATTCCTCTACTATATAAGGAGGAGTCCCAATTATTTGTAGGACACTTACATTCTGAGAGATAAAAGCACTATAACACTTTCTCTTTAATTTATACTCTTGTTCATCAACTTGCTTATATTTTTAAATGTTCTTATACCAATCAGCTTGAGGGTATCCGAGCTTGAGGGCTGAATTTCATTCAAACACTGGTTTGCTTTATCTTATTGTTAATTTCTAGCTAATATTTAAATTTATCAATTGGTATTAGGTGAAGTCACGTGTCCTTAAAATCACATTATAAGTTTAATTGTTATCCAATTTTAAGGGTAAACAGTTTGACGCCCACCGTGGGGCTAAGGATAATAGTGATTGTGTGGTATTAATTCTCGTAACACACACTGCTTTACGCTTGTTCTCGTAAATGTCTTTGATTTCAGGAATCAAAATGTCAAACTCTCAAGTAACACCCACTCACACGGACAACGACCTTGGTCTTCATGGCGAGAACGAAAACATTACCGCCCCGGGAAACGGAGTTCCTCCAGTCAACCCCAATAGACCGCCGGCCGTAGACCCAGTCGATGTCAACTACCGCAATTCCATTAATGGGTATTTGGGCATCGACCCTGAGAATAGTATCCGCAGGGATGCTCGAGCAGCCGATCAGAACGCACAGAGGGATGAAGAAGGCGAAATTAGCCTTCGAATGATATTCGAGATGTTGCAGACTCAACAATCTGCGATAGCACAACTCCAAAATCAGAATCTAGCACCAAGCAGAATTGAGCTAGAAACATCACAAGAAGTTATTCATAGAGCCGAACCTGTACCGGAGAAACCGAACGCCGATGAATCGGGGACTGACCCCACCATTTTGAAAATGCTCGAGGAGCTCACTAAAGAGATTGAATCAGGTGAAAAGAAAATTGAGGGTAATGACAAAAAGGTATAAACGTACAACTTCCGGGCTGACCAAATACTGGGGGCACCACCGATTCTAAAGGGTGTGGATTCGAAGAAGTTCGTGCAGAAGCCTTTCCCTCCAAGTGCGGCTCTGAAGCCCATCCCGAAGAAATTTCGTATGCCAGAAATTCCCAAATACAATGGGACCACCGACCCTAATGAGCATGTCACTTCTTATACATGCGCAATAAAAGGGAATAACTTAGAAGATAATGAGATTGAATCTGTTCTATTGAAAAAATTTGGAGAAACTTTATCGAAAAGGGGCAATGATATGGTACCACAATTTGCCGCCCAATTCCACCGATTCCTTCGCCATGCTTGCAGATTTCTTCGTAAAAGCACACGCTGGAGAAATAAAGGTCGAGACTAGGAAGTCGAACCTCTTCAAAGTGAGACAAAAGGATAACGAAATGTTAGGGAATTCGTATCTCGGTACCAGATGGAACGAATGGACCTACCCCCCGATCACAGATGATTGGGAAGTTCAACCCTTTACTCAAGGTTTGAACGAACGAAATTCAATAGTATCACGACAACTAAAGCAGAATTTAATTGAATATCCAGCTCTGACCTGGGCCGATGTACATAATCGATACCAGTCATAGATCAGGGTCGAGGATGATCAATTGGGAACCCCTTCTGGTTTCGTTTACTCGAATAGGCCCGTCGACGGAATTCAAAGGGATATCGACAGAGAACCCCGATCGAATAGAGATCGGTACCAACCGTATAGCGCAGATCGTAAAAGCATCGGCCCAGACGTAACCCCGCTCGAAATGATCGAAGAAATGATTGAGGACAGAGCTCCCGAGGGCTCATGAGTAAAAGTGGCTTCGACAAACATGTCGATCCCACAGAAGCATCACGACTATCAGAATACAACTTCAGCATCGATGCATCCGATATTGTGTCAGCCATTGGACGGATCAAAGATACTAGATGGCCCAGACCCCTACAGACCGATCCACCTCAAAGGAACCCTAATAAAATATGCAAGTACCATGGTACCCATGGACACAAAATCGAGGACTGTAGACAGCTGAGGGAGGAGGTAGCTCATTTATTCAACGAGGGTCACCTTCGAGAATTCTTAAGTGATCGTGCCAAGAATCACTTCAAACACAGGAATTTGAATAGGCAGAACGAGCAGGAAGAGCCACAACATGTGATTCATATGATCGTTGGAGGGGTCGATGTTCCTCAAGGGCCGGTATTTAAACGCACCAAGGTGACGATCACAAGGGAAAAGCGAACCCGGGACTACTTACCGAAAAAAACCTTGTCTTTCAACGACGAGGATGAAGAAGGGATCGAACAACCTCCCAACGTTGCATTGGTAATATCTACCTTATGAATAAAATTAAAGTTAAACGTGTGTTGATTGATCTAGGTAGCTCGGCAAACATTATTCGATCAAGGGTTGTAGAACAACTCGGTCTCCAAGATTAAATCGTGCTTGCATCTCGAGTACTTAACGGCTTCAACATGGCAAGTGAAACCACCAATGGGGAAATTATTTTGCTAGTAAATGTGGCCGGGACTATCCTGGAAATAAAGTTCCATGTGATCAAAGGTGACATGAGGTACAACCCGCTGTTCGGAAGGCATTGGATTCGTAACATGAGAGTAGTGCCCTCGATGCTTCATCAAGTTTTAAAATTCCTAACATCAGAAGGAATCAAAATGGTGTACGGTGAATAACCCGCCGCCAAAGAAATGTTTGCAATCGATGAGGTAAACCAGTATCGGCGCTTTCATCAACAAAGGGATCGGAGTCGAGAGAAAGCAAGAAGTCAAATAACAACCACAGTCATCAGCCTCGGCCCGATCGGAGGAGCAAGAAACTTCAAGGATGATGATTATATGATACCTCGAACCTTCATAATCCCCGATGATTCTGATCTAACGAAGTCAACGGTCGAAGAGTTGGAGTAAATCAGACTAATCGAGCATCTGCCCGATCGAAAGGTATACCTGGGCACGGGGTTAACTCCCGAGCTCAAAAAAAACTCGTTCAATTTCTTTTAAATAACATGGATTGTTTTGCTTGGTCCCACCTAGATATGACAGGGATCCCACCGGAGATCACAACACATCGACTGAGCTTGGACCCGAAGTTCCGCCCGGTAAAACAAAAGAGAAGACCCTAGTCCGAGGTAAAACATGCATTCATTAAGGACGAGGTAACAAAACTTCTTAATATAGGATCCATTCGGGAGGTAAAATATTCCGAATGGTTAACAAATGTAGTTGTAGTCCCTAAAAAGGGAAACAAACTTAGAATGTGCGTAGACTATAAGGATTTAAATAAGGCATGCCCTAAAGATTCCTTTTCTTTGCCGAATATCGATCGCATGATTGATGCCACTGCCGGCCACGAGATCCTTAGTTTTCTCGATGCCTACTCCGGGTAAAATCAAATACAAATGAACCCGGAGGATCAGGAAAAGACTTTGTTTATCACTAACTACGGCACCTATTGCTATAATGTAATGCCGTTCGGACTAAAAAATGCTGGTGCTACTTATCAACGCCTAGTAAATTGAATGTTCGAAGAACAAATAGTTAAATCAATGGAGGTTTATATTGATGATATGATAGTTATGTCCCTGCAAGCAGAGGACCATTTAAAACTTTTTCAGGAGACCTTCGACATATTGAGAAAGTACAACATGAAGCTTAACCCAGAGAAATGTGCATTCGGGGTCGGTTCGGGCAAGTTCCTCGGCTTTATGGTATCAAATCGGGGAATCAAAATCAACCCCGATAAAATCAAGGCAATTGAAGACATCACAGTTGTTGATAATGTCAACGCTGTACAAAGGTTAACAGGACGCATAGCCGCCCTGGGTAGATTTATTTCGAGGTCCTCAGATAGGAGCCACTGGTTCTTCTCACTACTTAAGAAGAAGAGCAATTTCGCTTGGACCCCAGAATGTCAACAGGCCTTGGACGAACTCAAACGATACCTGTTGAGCCCGCCATTACTTCACACACCGAAAGAGGACGAGCAACTTTACTTATACTTAGTGGTCTCGGAGATAGCGGTAAGTGGGGTCTTACTTCGAGAAGAGCAATGTACCAATTTCCTATTTACTATGTTAGTCGGACCCTGGGTGAAGCCGAGACCCGGTACCCACACTTAGAAAAATTAGCGCTTGCTTTAATAAGCACCTCTAGGAAATTAAAACCCTACTTTCATTGTCACCCAATTTGTGTTGTAACTACCTATCCCCTTCGCAACATTTTGCACAAGCCCGAACTCTGGGGTCGATTGGCCAAATAGGCCATCGAGATCAGCGGATATGATATTGAGTGTCAACCCTGAACGGCCATCAAGTGTTAAATCGTGGCAGACTTTGTGGCCGACTTCACGCCAGCCCTCGTACCCGAGGTCGAAAAGGGACTATCATTAAAATCGGGTACATCATTAGGGGTGTGGACCCTCTTCACAGACGGTTCTTTGAACGTGAAGGGGTTCGGTCTAGGCATCGTTTTGAAGCCACCCACAGGTAATACAATTAGACAGTCTATCAAAACTTCGAAATTAACTAACAGTGAGGCCGAGTATGAGGCCATGATTGCAGGTCTCGAGCTAGCTAAGAGCTTGGGAGCGAAGGTCATCGAGGCCAAGTGCGACTTCCAACTTGTAGTAAATCAAGTCAACAGAACTTTCGAGGTTCCAGAAGATCGAGTGCAGAGGTACTTGGACAAACTACAAGCGTCTCTACATCGATATAAATGGACCCTACAACGCGTACCTCGAGAACAAAATAGCGAGGCTGATGCCCTTGCAAATTTGGGGTCGTCGATCGGAGACGATGAACTTAGCTCGGGGACTGTCGTACAACTTTCGAGGTCAATAATCGAAGAAGGACGCGCTGAAATAAACTCCACAAGTCTAACCTGGGATTAGAGGATTAAATACATCGAATACCTAAAGAACGGGAAGCTTCCATCGGATCCTAAAGAATAAAGGACTCTACGCACGAAGGCCGCGCGGTTCACACTGGCTGAGGATGGAACACTGTATAGGAGAACGTTCGATAGACCGTTAGCGAAATGTTTGGGACCAGGACACACCAACTACGTTCTACGGAAAATTCACGAGGGCACTTGCGGAAACCATTCCGGTGCCGAGTTGGTTCACAAAGTCATCAGAGCAGGATACTATTGGGCCGATATGGAAAAGGACACTAAAGAATTCGTTCGAAAGTGCGACGAATGTCAAAGGTATGCGCCGGTGATCCACCAGCCCGGAGAGCAACTCCACTCAGTCCTATCCCCATTACCGTTCATGAAATGGGGGATGGATATCGTCGGCCCTCTACCATCGGCCCCAGGTAAAGCTAAATTTATTTTGTTTATGACTGACTATTTCTCTAAGTGGGTTGAAGCATAGGCCTTCGAGAAAGTCAGAGAAAAAGAAGTCTTAGACTTCATCTGGGACCACATTATATGCCGATTCGGAATGCCTACCGAGATCGTATGCGACAATGGAAAGCAATTCGTCGGCAGCAAAGTGACAAAGTTTTTCGAAGACCACAAAATAAAAAGGATCCTATCAACGCCGTGTCATTCTAGTGGGAACAGATAGGCCGAATCGACAAACAAGACCGTCATCCAAAATCTGAAGAAAAGATTGAACGAAGTTAAAGGAAAATGGAGAGAAATATTGCCCGAGGTCCTTTGGGCATATCGAACAACGTGGAAATTCAGTACGGGAGAAACACCGCTCTCTTTAGTATATGGTGCCGGAGCTCTGATCCCGGTTGAAGTCGGGGAACCTAGCTTCAGGTTTCGGTATGCAACGGAAGAGTCAAATCACGAGGCTATGAATATGAGCCTCGAATTGCTAGATGAAAGACGGGAAGCCGTCCTCGTTTGAATGGCTGCACAGACGGATCGAGAGGTATTACAACCGAAGAGCCAATCTTCGACACTTTAAAACCAGGGACTTAGTTCTGAGAAAGGTCACCCTCAATACTCGAGACCTAAACGAAGGAAAACTTGGCCAGGACTGGGATGGACGAAATTACTTCTTAAACGATCTTACTGCTGAGGTACGACCTTCCCCATTTTCATTTACATTTTATACTAACCAATTGTAGGTGTTCAATCGAAGACATCAAAGGATTCTTAATCACAAAGTCCTAAGGTCTGAAAGCACGCGTTGCACTCTTTTTCCCTTAGATCGGTTTTGTCCCAAGTGGATTTTTCCGGCAAGGTTTTTAATGAGGCAACCATTGTTCATGATAACTTAGAGCAATTCAACAGTATCAGAGGCTTCATTACAATCAACCTCGAATACTGGGGGCATCACCCTCGGATGTCGACTTTGTTACAAGGAAGATTCGTGTCGACGTGGTCTCGATAGGTAAAACTTTGTAAAGGCCAACGGTCAAACGAACCGTGCCCATGTAGATTACTCGATCCCTAAAGGCAAACATGTATGCATGTATAATCTATTGAGAGAAGTATTTTTCCTTGCCAAATATTTCATGCCTTAGAGAAATTTTTACTTTACAATTTCATACTTTTGGTCTGTTGTGGAAACAAACTTAAGGGCCGATCACAACTGAAGTTCAAACAATTTACCCCGTACTCGGGGATTGTCGTCCGAAAAATCGATGTAATCGAACTGCTAAAATCTCGAGATCATAAGACCTTAAAAAGGCAACCCTCGTTTTTATAGGCCACGACCACCCCACTCGGGGACTATACTTCGAACACAAGCCAAAGAGGCAAACCCCAAGTTAAAGGCTACGACCAAACTAACACGGTTCGGAGACATCCGAATTCCGTAATGAAACAAGCCTTCTAATATTTTCACAAAACAGGTTAAAAGGGGCTACCCTCGGCAAAATTATAAAGGGTTTCGATAACATCAACCCTCGAAAACCCCAAGGGGTACCGGATTGTTCGAACTCTCGAACAACCTTATTTCATGCTAAGGCATAACAAATTTATATATGGTTAACTTTTTTTTTTGAGCCGAAAAGGGAAAAAAGCCATTCTTTCAAGGCCATACCAACCTAACTCAAAAGGCCTAAGGGCCACGTTATTTTTGAGTTAGAGCAAGTACCCACTCGACATTAGTTCGGTTTTGGGCCAAATCACCTAAACCTCTAACCTATGAATGCAATTTCATAAGGCATAAATAAAATAAAGTGAAGATAGAACGGAAAGGGAAAGAAACGACCTTTTATATATCAAAAAGTTATTTACAAGGGCAACATGGCCCGATCGGAATTTATAAAAAGGATCCTAAACACTTAATCTTCTCCAGGAGCAACATCTTCGTCCTCAGAGCCTTCCCCAGTCCCGGAATAATCAACATCAGAAGAGAGCAATGCTTTGGCTTCAGCCTCAAGCTCTTTCGCATTCTTGATCTCGACAGCAAGGTCAAAGTCGCGAGCATGAATCTCTTCGAGACTGGCACTTGACATGCTCGACAACCCAGTATGCTCGAGTCTGAGCAGCATTGGCAACTTCTTTTGCTCGAGCTTGAGCGGCCTTGGCGTCAGATCGGTAGATAGCTACGATCGCCTCAGCATCGGCCTTAGCCGTCTCAGTCTCAGATTTTTCCACTACAAGATCCGTGTCCAAACGAGCCTGTAGCTCCTCGATTTTCTTGGCTTGTTCCAAGCTTTTCTCTTTCATGCCTTGAAGTTGGCTTTTGATTGAGGATAACTGAGCTCGAGCAGCCTCTTTCTTTGAGGCAAGTCGGTCCATATTTTGCTTCCACACTGTAGTCTCCGCCTTCACCTCATCTACCTCTCATTGAAATTGCACGATCGTGTCGTGCAGCCGCTGGACCCGTGAGTTCGAATCATTAGCCATCACTCCCAAACCGAGGCCATAAGCGTCTAAGACTTTATTTACCTGCTCGGTCAGTTCGCTTTGTTCTTTCTGGGCCACGGCCAGCTCATCTCGGAGGCCTTTGATTTCTTTTTCTTTTTGCTCACCGAGAAGCCTGAGAGCATTTTTCTCCTCGGTAAGCCCTTGAATTTCAGCCTCAATCGGCTCAACTCTCTTCGAGACTTAATGAAAGCATCATGATGAAGTACCGAGGCTTACACAAATAGAAGGAAAAGAATTAGGCAAGGAGAGAAAAACAAAAGCATGAAGACCGGTGTTAACAAAGAAAGTTAGGGCTTACCCGATTTAAAGCTTGCTGGGCCTCATTGAAGAGACACGGTGCTCCCACTTCGTCCATCAGAGCTTGATTTTCCTCGATGACCAGACCTTGAAGGTAACTGGCCACCCCTACGGGGGGGGGGGGGGAACTCGTGCATCCTCCGTGATCGTAGTAATGATAGTCCATTTGCACTCGGGATCAACACTGGGGCTGGAAATTGGCTGGTCAATCTGAAACTTGAGGAAGATTCGCCCAAGATCTTCCTCGGTACTTCCAAGTCATTCAAGCCAGCGACATCGTCGACCCCGGCAAAACAACCTTTGAAAAGGTCCTCCCCTCTGAGGGCGCCTTCTACCTGAGGGGTCTTTATGGCCTGAGCCTCCCGAACTTCCCCTTCCGAGAATGAAGGAAGCGGCGGGGAGTCTCCGATTTCTATTGCCCCAAGTGAGTCACTTGGGGCGTTCTCTTCATTTTGAAGGGCCTCGGAGACGGTGCCTTCGGACATACCCACCGACTGCTCATTTTGGCGGGAGACATCTTCAGTCTCCAACAACCCGAGGACTTTGCTCGGGTCCTCTTCCAAGACCTCCTCGGTTCGAGGCGGAATCTCTTCAACCCTCACCGAATCATAGCCTTTGGGGCCTCGGTGTTCCTCTTCACTCGGGCCACCAGCTCAGAGCCGTTGTCTTTTCATTTTCTTCTTCTTCCTCTCTTAGCCGCTGAACTACCTCCGCAGGCAGGGCGATGGTGTCTTTCTTTGGCTTACGAGCCGGATTTTTCTTGGTCTTTGGATCCTCGGAGGTTGAGATCCTTTTCCTCTTCTTATCCTTCACCGGTTTCAAGACCGGGGGCGAATTCTCCTCCTCACCAGACGGAGGCCTCATTGGTACATCCTTCTCGAGACCTGCAAAAGAAAAACAAACATGAGGAGAAATTCAGACAATGATTAAGGTTATCGAGATATGCAAAAAGTTACCATGGCTTCGGGCATCCCATCGACCCTTTGACAGTTCGCTCCATACGCGCTCAACGTGTGTAGACATCGACACCAAGATCTTGACCCAGTTCTCTAGATGGGGAATCGCACCCGGCATCCATACAACGGCTGCACCAAGTAAACCACCGTTAAGAAAGGATGAAAAAAGAGAAGATAGTAAACAGAAGTTAAAATGTGGAATTATACTCACGTTTCATATTCCATTTCTCTGGAAATGGCATGCTCTCGGCTAGGATCAGGTCCGAGGTCTTCACTTGGACAAATCGGCCCATCCAACCCCGGTCCCTGTCCTCATCCGTGCTCAAGAAGACTGCCATCGAAGACCGACGTTAAAGCTTTATTAGCCCACCTCGATAAAGTCGCGGGCTATACAAACGAATGAGATGGTCGAGGGTGAAGGGAAGCCCCTCGACTTTGCTCACAAAACATTGAAGCAATGTCACTATCCTCCAAAAAGAAGGACGAATCTGGCCGAGAGTGATCTCGTACTTCTTGCAGAAGTCCACAATGATTGGATCTAGAGGAGCGAATGTGAAAGGGTATGTGTAAACACTCAAAAACCCCTCTACATGCGTAGTGATTGACTCTTCGGGCGAGGTCACCACCACGTGCTTGTCTACCCAGTCGTAGTCCTTTTTAATTTGCTTTAAAAGGCCACTGGTGATTATGCATATGTACCTCGGCATCGGCTCACATCAGCCCGGAACCAAGGAGGTCTTTTCAACTTTGAAATCAGAGTTCAAGGACATACAGCGGAGGAAAGAATTCTTCAAGGAGTGGCTCCGCCGCTCGCTGTTCGCCGGTCGGCTTAGACGAGGAAGCTTTTTCTTTCTGCGGCACAGTTTTGGATGTTTTCGCCATTTTGGGTTTGAGTTTAAAGAAAGAAGAAGAGAATAAGACTTGGTGTTTTGAGAGAAGGATGATAACAAAACCTGGAGATTATGCAGAACGGAAAAACTTAATAGATGTAAAAAGCTTTGGAGATTAGAAGAAATTGAAAGTAATATTTGAATCAATGAGAAAATGGCTTATTTATAGGTTTTACGGCGACCGTTCAAAACCACTAGTGGTCGACCATCAACTGACATGCATTAAATGCCTGGGGAACTGCACCGACGGGATGTTTCGATCACATCTGCCGCTTACGTTACGGGAATGACGTCAAGACAGGTCTTGGATCGAAGGCTCAATTCGTTTCTTATCATTACACTCCAAAAAATGAAGGGACTATCTGTATGCGGTTAAAATCGGGCCCACCCGATTTTACTGATTTATTGAGACCAGTGTGTCCCGTAATAGATCAGATCGAGGCACGGGGACAAGGTACCGAGTTCGAGATTCGAGGTACCTGTCAAGATCGAGGCCGGTAGTGATTGAGACCAAATGAGACAGACATTGAGTAAGATCGAAGGTAGCATAATAACAGAAAGGCGAGATATCCGTGACTGGTCAGAGATCATGGCGGAAATCTCAGAACGGATCAGATCTAGGACGGTTAACTAGCTAATCATGGGATTTCCTTCTGTAATTAGAGTTATACCATAACTAGGATTCCTCTACTATATAAAGAGGAGTCCCAATCATTTGTAGGGCACTTACATTCTAAGATATAAAAGCAATATAACACTTCCTCTTTAATTTATAATCTTGTTCATCAGCTTGCTTATATTTTTAAATGTTCTTATACCAATCAGCTTGAGGGTATCCGAGCTTGAGGGCTCATGTCACGACTCGGATTTATCACCGCCGGAATCGTGATGGCGCCTAACTCTTATAATGCCAGGCAAGCCAACAGATACATTTCTAACACATTAATCATTAACCAAAATAGAAATTAGTAATAGTTAAAACTAAGCAGATATGATGTGCGAAAATTTTATAACAGTTTAAAACACTAATACACGACTACCCCAAAGATCAGGTGTCACAATCCACGAACGTCTAAGAATTTCTACAAACACTGGTTTAAACGAAATAAATCTGTTGTTCGGAATGAAAGAAAACAGGAATCTAAAATAGAGGGAAGGGGAATCCAGGGTCTGCGAACGCCGACAGATCTACCTTGGGTCTCCTGTGGACTGAAGGCAGCAACCCAAACTCTGATCAGTGTGGTACCGAGATCTAGACAGGAAGTGCAGAGTGCAGTATCAGTACAACCGACCCCATGTACTGGTAAGTGCCGAGCCTAACCCCGGCGAAGTAGTGACGAGGCTAGGACACGACAAATAACATAAAATTATGCAGTTAAATAATATGCTAACAGAATAACAATTAATAGAAGCTAAGCAGAAATTAACGGGAAGGGGTCAACGTGCTATGAGGGTACCAAAATAAAGAATCACAGCGTAGAGGAATTTAAACACCTAGTACAATTTGAACCGGTAACAACAAGTAAACACAGCAAACGGAAACTGCACGGCATCACCCTTCGTGCTTTTACACTCAACCTCACCAGGTAATCAATAATGGAAACGTGCACGGCATCACCCATCGGGTTTTAACACTCAACCTCACCAGATAAACAATAATAGATACGTGCACGGCATTAGCCTTCGTGCTTTAACACTCAACCTCACCATATGAATAATAGAAATGTGCACGTTATCATCCTTCGTGCTTTATCACTCTTCCTCACCACATAAGTAATAGAAACGTGCACGACATCACCTTTCGTGCTTTATCATTCTTCCTCACCATAAGAAACAATAGAAACAATAACAACCCGGCAAGGGCATCATAATTAAACAACTTCATTTCATCATTTAACTTCACAACATAGATCTCCACTTGAGCCAATACTCAACCAATATCCAAAACAGGAAAGCATAATAAGACTTGTTTAACATGAGTAATAACCAGTTTAAGCAGGAACAGAACGTATAAAGAAGCACAACGGTCAGTAGTATAAGACTCACTCGCATGCTATGACCCGACAACAACGTATAGATACTCGTCACCTCACCTATATATCGTACTTAACAACTAAACATGTAGCAAATAAGGCAACAATACCTAATCCCTCAAGCTAAGGTTAGCCACAACACTTACCTCGATTCCACGGCCAAACTCAAGCCTCAAATGCCGTTTTTCCCTTAGTTTCCACTTCCAATTCCCTCGTATCTATTCATAATTAACTTATTAACATCAATTAACGCTAAAGAAACCAATTCCAATGCATAATTATAGATTTCCCATCATTTTCCCAAAAAGTCAAAAATCGACCCCGGGCCCGCTTGGTCAAAACTCGAAATTCGGTCCAAAACCCGATTACCCATTCACCCCCGAGCCCGGATATACAATTGGTTTTGGAATCCGACCTCAATTTGAGGTCTAAATCCCCAAATTTTGAAATTCTATGTTCTCCCCAAAAACACCCAATTCCACCATGAAAAACCCTAGATTTTATGATGAAATCTTGTGAAAAGATGAAATAGATTGAAAGAAATAAGTTAAGAATCATTTACCTATGATTTGGGAAAGAAATGCTCTTTGGAAAATCGCCTCTTGAAGTTTAGGTTTTGAAAAATGGGAGAATGAATGAAAAATCCCGTCCAAAAATGGTTTTGAACAGTTGCAGTTATCGCATTTGCGATCAGGGGTTCGCAACTGCAAACCCCGCAAATGCGAACATTCCATCGCAAATGCGAAGAATGTCGAGGACCTGCTACTATAGCAAATGCGAACACTTGTTCGCAAATGCGACTTGTCCTATTGCAAATGCGATGCTGAACTTCGCAATTGCAAAGGTCCCATCCCACCCCTACTGATCGCAAATGTGAAGCTTCTTCGCAAATGCGATGCTCGCATTTGCGAGCCACACTTCGCAAATGCGAAGTCTGCAGACCTGCAACATACCAGAAATTTTCTTAAGTTTCAAATTACTCCATAGCCTATCCAAAACTCACTCGAGCCCTCGGGGCTCCAAACCAAACATGCACACAATTGTTAAAACATCATACGAACTTGCTCATGCGATCTAATCGCCAAAATAACACCTAGAACTATGAATTCAACACCAAAACACATGAAATTTTCAAGATAGTTTCAAACGTTTTATTTTCTCAACCAAAGGTCCGAATCACGTCAAATCACTTCTGTTTCTCACCATACTTTATAGATAGGGTATAAATATCATAACGGACCTGTACCAGACTCCGGAACCAAAATACGGGCTTGATATCAACAAGTTCAAACATTATTCAATTTCTGAAAACTATCATACTTCCAGTTTAACAATTTTCTTCAGAAATTCATTTCTCGGGCTAGGGACCTCGGAATTCGTTTTCGGGCATACGCCCAAGTCCCATATTTTACTACGGACCCTCTGGGACCGTCAAATCATGGGTCCGGGTCCGTTTACTCAAAATATTTACCGAAGTCAACTCAAATCAATTTTAAATTCAAAACTCAATATTTTTCTCAAATTTTCATATAAAGGCTATCCGGAAATACGCCCGGACTGCACACGCAAATCGAGGAGAAAGAAAATGAGGTTTTCAAGGCCTAGGAACACGGAATCGGATTCTAAAATAAAGGATGACTCTTTGGATCATCACATTCTCCACCTCAAAACAACCGTTCGTCCTCGAACAGACATAGAAAAATACCGGAGTGGTTGAAAAGATAGGATATTTGCTCCTCATATTGGACTCGGACTCCTAGGTAGCTGCCTCTACAGGCTGACCTCTCCACTGCACATGAACCGAAGGATAACTCTTCAATCTCAACTGAAGAACCTGCCGGTCTAAAATAGCTACTGGCTCCTCCTCGTAGGTCAAATCCTTGTCCAACTAGGCAGTGCTGAAGTCTAACACGTGGGATGGATCGCCGTGATACTTCCGAAGCATGGACACATGAAACACTGGATGCACAACTGATAAACCTGGCGGCAACGCAAGTCTGTAAGCCACCTCTCCCACTCGATCAAGAATCTCAAAAGGTCCGATGAACCTAGGGCTTAGCTTGCCCTTCTTCCCAAATCTCATCACGCCCTTCATGGGCGACACCTGAAGCAACACTCTCTCTCCGACCATGAATGCCACATCACGAACCCTACGGTCAGCATAACTCTTTTGCCTGGACTGAGCTTTACGAAGTCTATCCTGAATGATCTTAACCTTATCCAAGGCATCCTGTACTAAATCTGTACCCAACAACCAAGCCTCCCCCGGCTGAAACCATCCAACTGGCGATCGACACTGTCTACCATATAATGCCTCATAAGGAGCCATCTGGATGCTCGACTGATAGCTATTGTTGTAGGCAAACTCTGCTAACGGCAAGAACTGATCCCAAGAACCTCCAAAGTTAATATCACAAGCGCAAAACATATCCTCCAAAATCTGAATAGTACGCTCGATGAAATGTTGTGCTCAACTCGACCCGCGTACCCAACACACGCTGTACTGCCCTCCAAATGCGAGGTAAATTACGTACCTCGGTCAGAAATGATAGACACGGGCACACCATGAAGACGAACGATCTCCCGGATATAGGTCTCAGCCAATCGCTCCGAAGAATAGGAAACTGCCACAAGAATGAAATGCGCTGTTTTAGTCAGCCTATCAACAATAACCCATACTGCATCGAACTTCCTCTGAGTCCGTGGGAGTCCAACAACAAAATCCATAGTGATACGCTCCCACTTCCACTCAGGAATCTCAATCTTCTGAAACAGACCACCAGGTCTCTGATGCTCGTACTTTACCTGCTGACAATTCAAACACCGAGCTACATATGCGACAATATCCTTCTTCATCCCCCTCCACCAATAATGTTGCCGCAAGTCCTGATACATCTTGGCGGCGCCCGGATGAATAGAATACCGGGAACTATGGGCCTCCTCTAGAATCAACTCACGAAGTCCATCCACATTAGGCACACAAACTCGACCCTGCATTGTCAAAACTCCGTTATCTCCAACTGTAACTTGCTTGGCATCTCCGTGCCGCACTGTGTCCCTAAGGACAAGAAAATGAGGATCATCATACCGTTGCTCCCTGATACGCTCAAACAAGGAAGACCGAGCGATTTTACAAGCTAGAACACGACTGGGCTCAGAAACATCCAACCTCACGAACTGATTGGCCAAAGCCTGAACATCTAATGCAAGCGGTCTCTCACTGACTGGAATATACGCAAGGCTGCCCATACTAGCTGACTTCCTACTCAAAGCATCGACCACCACGTTGGCCTTGGATGGTACAAGATGGTGATATCATAGTCTTTCAATAGCTCCAACCACCTCCTCTACCTCAAATTCAGCTCCTTCTGCTTGAACAAGTATTGCAAACTCTTGTGATCCATGAACACCTCACACGACACGCCATATAAATAATGCCTCCAAATTTTCAGCGTATGAACAATGGCTGCTAGCTCAAAATCATGAACTGGATAATTCTTCTCGTGAATCTTCAACTGCCGCGAATCATATGCAATAACCTTGCCATTATGCATCAACACCGCACCAAGTCCAATACGAGATGCGTCACAATATACTGTATATGGCCCTGAACCTATGGGTAATACCAACACCGGCGCCGAAGTCAAAGCTGTCTTGAGCTTCTGAAAGCTCGCCTCACACTCGTCTGACCACCTGAACGGGGCACCCTTCTGGGTTAACCTGGTCATCGGGGCTGCTATGGATGAAAACCCCTCCACAACCCGACGGTAATAACCCGCAAAGCCCAAGAAACTCCGGATCTCTATAGCTGATGTGGGTCTAGGCCAGTCCTTGACTGCCTCAATCTTCTTAGAATCCACCTGAATGCCGTCTGCTGGTACAACGTGACCCAAGAAAGTAATTGAACTCAACCAAAACTCACATTTTGAAAACTTAGCATATAACTAGCTGTTTCTCAGAGTCTGAAGAACCATCCGAAGATGCTGCTCGTGCTCCTCTCGGCTGCGGGAGTAGATCAAGATATCATCAATGAAAACAATCACAAAGGAATCTAGATAGGGCTTGAAGACCCGATTCATCAAATCCAAAAATGCTGCTGGGGCATTTGTCAACCCAAATGACATCACTAGAAACTCATAATGCCCGTACCGAGTGCAAAAAGCTGTCTTAGGGACATCGGGTGCCCTAATACTCAACTGATGGTAGCCAGACCTCAAATAAATCTTCGAAAACACCGTGGCACCCTGAAGCAGATCAAATAAGTCATCAATCCTCGACAATGGATACTTATTCTTGATGGTGACTTTGTTCAACTGGCGATAATCTATGCACATCCTCATTGGTCCATCCTTTTTGTTTACAAACAACACTGGTGCACCCCAAGGCGAGACACTGGGCCTAATGAAGCCCTTATCATGCAAATCTTGCAATTGTTCCTTCAATTTTTTCAACTCTAGCGGGGCCATGCGGTACGACGAAATAGAAATGGGCTGAGTGCCCGGAACCAAATCAATGCAAAAGTCAATATCCCTGTCGGGTGGCATCCCCGGCAGGTTTGCAGGAAATACCTCTGGAAACTGCCGAACAACTAGCACGGAATCCATAGAAGGAACCTCAACACTAGAATCACGAACATAAGCCAAATACCCATTCTCGACCATACGTCGAGCCTTCATATAAGAAATAACCCTGCTGATAGAATGACCAGGAGTCCCTTTCCACTCCAATCGAAGCAACCCCGACAAAGCTAAAGTCCTTGGCATGACAGTCCAATATAGCATGATAAGGTGATAACCAATCCATCCCCAAAATAACATTAAAGTCAACCATATCGAGAAGTAGGAGATCTACACTAGTTTCAAGACCCCCAATAACAACCATACACGAACGATAGACACGGTTTACAACAATAGAATCCCCTACAGGCGTGGACACATACATGGGAGCACTCAAAGAATCACGAGGCATAACTAAATATGGAGCAAAATAAGATGACACATAGGAGTATGTAGACTCTAGATCAAATAGAACCGAAGCATCTCTACTGCACTGAAACCGTACATATGATAACTGCATCGGAGGACTCAGCCTCAGGCCTGGTTGGAATAACATAACATCGGGGCTGGGCCCCACCACTCTAAACTACATCCCTGGGATGGCCTCTTGCTGGCTGGCCTCCACCTCTAGCGGCCTGACCTCCACCTCTAGCTGCCTGACCCCTACCTCTAGCTGGCTGAGTGGCGGTGGGACACTCGGTGCCGGAACCATGGCACGAGAACCCTGATGCTGAGAACTGCTCGATGCTCGAGGGCAAAATCTAGCAATATGCCTCAGATTGCCACAAGTATAACAAGACCTCGGCTGCTGAGACTGTTGACCCTGAAACTGACCCTGATGGCCTGGGTAACCACCCTGAAACTCTGGAGCGGAGGTGCACTGATAGGAGCTGGTGAAGCACTCTAGGGTAGCTAATCAGAATACTGCATATGAGAGCCACGACCACCTGGAGCACCGTGAAAAGCCTGAAGTGCTGAATGAAATGACCTGGGAGGATGGCCTCTACAAAATGAATCCCTGCCTCCAGATGAGGCACCACTGAACCTGCCAGAATGACGAGGCCTCTTGTCTGACCCCTGACCACTCCCCTGAGCTAAAACCATCTCAACTCGCCTGGCCACATTGGTCGCATCCTGAAAAGAAATCTCGCTCCCTATCTCCTTAGCCATCTGCAATTTGATAGGCTGAGCGAGTCCCTCAATAAACCTCCTCACCCTCTCTCTCTTGGTGGGGAGTATAAGAAGAGCATGATGAGCCAAATCAATAAACCTAGTCTTGTACTAAGTGACAGTCATAGAACCCTGCTGAAGATGCTCGAATCGCCTGCAGTATTCCTCTCTCTGAGTGACAGGAAGGAACTTCTCGAGAAATAGCTGAGAGAACTGGTCCCAAGTCAAAGCAAGCGACCCAACTGGTCTGGCCAAACAAAAATCCCTCCACCATTTCTTGGCGGAACCTGACAGACGAAATGCAGCAAAGTCGACCCCATTGGTCTCCACTATCCCTATGCTTCGAAGAACCTCGTGACAACTGTCCAAATAGTCCTAGGGATCTTCTGAAGATGTACCGCCATAGGTAGTAGTGAAAAGATTGGTGAACCTTTCCAATATCCACAAGGCATCAGAAGACATAGCCGATCTATCACCGGTCTGTGCTACAACACCCGGCGGAACTACCCAACTGGCTAAGCTGCTAGAGTCTGAAACTGGGGAGCCATCTGCTCTGGAGAGTGAGTAGTGGGAGTCTGTGCTCCTCCCCCAGCCCGAGAGACGGCTGGTGCTACAGGAAGTATGGCAGCCTAAGTAACACTCTCCATAAGGCCCACTAGACGGATCAGAGCATCCTGAAGTACCGGGGTAGTGATGAACCCTTCTGGAACCTGCGCTGGCCCTGCCGGAACGGTTGGGCTGAAACCTCATCATCAAACTCCACCTGAGGCTCCGTTACTGGTGCTGCTGCTCGAGCTCTAGGCTGAGCCCTGCCCCTGCCTCGACCTATAGCACGGCCCCGGCCACGTCCTCTGCCCCTCGTAGGAGCTGCCACTAGGGGCTCGGGCTGCTGATCAGCTGATGAAGCGGTACGTGTTCTCGCCATCTGCAAAAGAACATAGTAGAAGTTCAATTAGCATTGAGAAATCAAACCGCACGACAGAGAAGAATAGATGTGAAGTTATTCCTAAACTCTGTAGCCTCTAGGGATAAGCACAGATGTCTCCGTACTGATCCCTCAGACTCTACCTAGCTTGTTCGTGAATTGTGAGACCTAGGCAACCTAGTGCTCTGATACCAACTTTTCACGACCCCGATTTCCCACCATCAGGATCGTGATGGCGCCTAACTCTTAGAATGCTAGGCAAGCCAACAGATACAGTTCTAACACATTAATCATTAACCAAAACATAAATTAGTAATAATTAAAACTAAGCAGACATGAAGTGCGAAAATTTTATAATAGTTTAAAACACTAATACACGACTACCCCAAAGATCTGATGTCACAATCCACGAACTTCTAAGAATTTCTACAAACACTGGTTTAAAGGAAATACATTTGTTTTTCAGAATGAAAGAAAACAGGAATCTAAAATAGAGGGAAGGGGACTCCAGGGTCTGCGAATACCGGCAGATCTACCTTGGGTCTCATGTGGACTGAAGGCATCAACCCAAACTCTGATAAGTGTCAAGACTAACATCGGCGAATGAATGACGAGGCTAGGACAGGACAAATAACATAAATCTGTGCAGTTAAACAATATGCTAACAGAATAACAATTAATAGAAGCTTAGCAGAAATTAACGGGAAGGGGGCAACGTGCTATGAGGGTACCAAAATAAAGAATCACAATAGTAGAGGAATTTAAACAGCTAGTACAATTTGAACCGGTAACAACAAGTAAACACAACTAATGGAAACTGCACAGCATCACCCTTCATGCTTTTACTCTCAACCTCACCAAGTAATCAATAATGGAAACGTGCATGGTATCACCCTTCGTGCTTTACCACTCAACGTCACCAGATAATCAATAATAGATACATGCAAGGCATCACCCTTCGTGCTTTAACACTCAACTCACCATATGAATAATAGAAATGTGCATGGAATCACCCTTCGTGCTTTATCACTCTTCCTCACCACACAAGTAATAGAAACGTGCACGGCATCACCCTTTGTGCTTTATCACTCTTCCTCACCATAAGAAACAACAGAAACAATAACAACCCGGCAAGGGCATCATAATTAAACAACTTCGTTTCATCATTTAACTTCACAACATAGATCTCCACTTGAGCCAATACTCAACCAATATCCAAAACCAGGAAAGCATAATAAGACTTGTTTAACATGAGTAATAACCAGTTTAGCAAGAACAGAACGTATAAAGAAACACAACGGTCATAAGTATAAGACTCACTCGCATGCTATGACCCGACAACAACGTATGGATACTCGTCACCTCACCTATATGTC
The DNA here is from genome assembly GCF_001879085.1 of Nicotiana attenuata. Lineage (NCBI taxonomy): Eukaryota > Viridiplantae > Streptophyta > Magnoliopsida > Solanales > Solanaceae > Nicotiana > Nicotiana attenuata. The sequence continues at coordinate 234,045 of NW_017671506.1, forward strand.
GTACATAACAACTAAACATGTAGCAAATAAGGCAACAATATCTAATCCCTCAAGCTAAGGTTAGCCACAACACTTACCTCGATTCCACGACCAAACTCAAGCCTCAAATGCCGTTTTTCCCTTAGTTTTCACTTCCTATCCGCTCGTATCTATTCATAATTAACTTATTAACATCAATTAACGCTAAAGAAACCAATTACAATGCATAATTATAGATTTCCCATCATTTCCCCAAAAAGTCAAAAATTGACCCCGAGCCCACTTGGTCAAAACTCGAAATTCGGACCAAAACCCGAATACCCATTCACCCCCGAGCTAGGATATACAATTAGTTTTAGAATCCGACCTCAATTTAAGGTCTAAATCCCTGAATTTCGAAATTCCCAAGTTCTCCCCAAAAGCACCCAATTCCACCATGAAAAATCCTAGATTTTATGATGAAATCTTGTAAAAAGATGAAATAGATTGAAAGAAATAAGTTAAGAATCATTTACCTATGATTTGGGGACGAAATGGTCTTGGTAAATCACCTCTTGATGTTTAGGTTTTGAAAAATGGGAGAATGAATGAAAAATCCCGTCCAAAAATGGTTTTGAACAATCGCATTTGCGATCAGGGGTTGGCAATTGCGAACCCCGCAAATGCGAACATTCCATCGCAAATGCGAAGAATGTCCAGGACCTGCTACTATCGCAAACGCGAACACTTGTTCACAAATGAGATGCTGAACTTCGCAATTGCAAAGGTCCCATCCCAGCCCTACTGATCACAAATGTGAAGCTTCTTCGCAAATGCGATGCTCGCATTTGCGAGCCAGCAGACCTGCAACATACCATAAATTTTCTTAAGTTTCAAATCACTCCGTAGCCTATCCAAAACTCACCCGAGCCCTCAAGGCTCCAAACCAAACATGCACACAAGTCTTAAAACATCATACGAACTTGTTCATGCGATCAAATCGCCAAAATAACACCTAGAACTATGAATTCAACACCAAAACACATGAAATTTTCAAGATTGTTTCAAACTTTCTATTTTCTCAACCAAAGGTCTGAATCACGTCAAATCACTTCGGTTCTCACCATATTTACAGATAGGGTATAAATATCATAACGGACCTGTACCGGGCTCCGGAACCAAAGTACGGGCTCGATACCAACAAGTTCAAACATTATTCAATTTCTAAAAACTATCATACTTCCAGTTTAACAATTTTCTTCAAAAATTCATTTCTCAGGCTAGGGACCTCGGAATTCGGTTCCGGGCATACGCCCAAGTCTCATATTTTACTACGGACTCTCTGGGACCGTGAAATTATGGGTCCGGGTCCGTTTGCTCAAAATATCTGAAGTCAACTTAAATTAATTTTAAAGGCAAAACTCAATATTTTTCTCAAATTTTCATATAAAGGCTTTCCGAAAACACGCACGGACTGCACACACAAATCGAGGAGAAAGAAAATGAGGTTTTCAAGGCCTCGGAACACGGAATCAGATTCTAAAACAAAAGATGACCCTTTGGGTCATCACAGCTGAATTCATTTCAAACACTGGTTTGCTTTATCTTATTGTTAATTTCTATTGCTAATCTTTACGTTTATCAATTGGTATTAGGTGAAGTCACGTGTCCTTAAAACTACCTTATAAGTTTAATTGTTATCCAATTTTAAGGGTAAACAATCCTTATTTTTAAATTCTGAATTTATCATGCAATCGGTAAATTCTTTACTAAATGAAGTAAAAAATAATCTAAAACAGTTCAAGCTCACCGGAGAATCAATCAGTCTGAAATAATATTGTTTATGGTACGTAGCATTTTGACTATAATCCAAGTTTTGATTCCATGTAACTTTAATCAGAAAATCAAGCAAATCATATTGAAATATTGTTATATGCACCATTATGATACAAAAGGGGTGAATTTGGTCGTTACTAATTTTAAATTTTTATAAATTTTATCTAAAAGTTTGTTTAACCTACAGAAACTAAACGATAGAACTGGTTCTTGTAACCTAAAAGATTAACTTTAATCCCTTCATCCCAATAACTAAGCACTCGACTGTTTCAAACCTTTCAAATTAACTCTAACTTGAAGCAATGTTTTCTCCAACATATTATGACCTTAGAATACTTCATTTGGGAAATTAGAAATTAAAAATCTTGATCTCCATTTGGCATGAGCATAATGTCTTTTCTAGAATGAAGAAGAAAAAGGGTGTAAAAATAATGGATTTCTAGCCCACATTATGGGGTACGTGAACCCATGCCTTCTTCGCCAATATTTTATATAAATATTTTTTAGAATTGATCTAATATTATCCGTTAGCCCATGTGCTTCAAAAAGCTTGAATGATGCACTTGGTATTGAATACTGAATTATTTACACAAAGAAATACAGATCGATTCCCACTAAATAGTACTATTTTTCCCTCCTTTTCTATTGGTATACCATGTTTTGGAAATTCCAGATCCGCCTACTTTTTCTCTTAAAACCTTGAAGTAGATTTTTATTGAAATGACATTACATTAATTTAAGAAAGCTTGATCTTGAAAACTGTTCCAGGTGCAAGAATATAATAAAGAGGCCCTTTTAATATACATGTGGTTTTAAATTATAGTATGTTGTTTAAAGGGGAAAAAAGGTGAAGAAAAAACTTGGTTGGCTTTTCAAGTGTATTGACATGATCTGCACTACTGACTAGGATACTTAACAGTGTACTTTGGTTTCTAATTATGGTAATACCACTACCTAAGCAATTTCCAAAACAAGAATTATGGGCAAATCATCTTTACATTTCGAAATGACTTGTCATCTCATTTATATATATATGGTGGAGTTCCCTATAATTATGCTCTGAGCAGTGTGCCCATACTTTAATGATCAAATCTTACTTTAAAAGATGAATCTTTTCCAAATTAGTGACAATTTTTATGTTAATTTTACATGTAATTTGGGAAAGGTTCTACACTAATAAGACAAGACTCATTACTCTAAATGAAAAAGCAAGGGAATCCTAATGTCCTTATGTAGAAACCCTAGCTTGAAGTGTTCTTAGTCATATTATTAGTTATTTTCTGTGTTTCAATTTACGCGAACCTATTTGATCAAAGATCGAATTTAAAAAAGCAAAAAAAGAAAAAAGAAAAAACTTTTGAGATTGTGGTCACAAACATTCCCTAATATTTATGTGGCTACAACAATTTATTATTAAGGGTAAGATGATAAGGTTAAATTAAATTATTTCCATATTTAGAAATGACACGTAATTCTAGAAACAGATTAAAAAGGAAATATGCTCACATAAGTTAAATATGTGAAGGTAGAGAGAGATCTTCATTATTGGATCATGCGGACGTGAATAAGTCATATCAACTTGAAGTCTGATTTGAAAATCTCTCTAACTAAAAAATGACATAATCTATTTCTGGCATTAAGTTTTGTTCTGAATTAATCGGCCATCTCTTTTTTCTTTTCATAAATTAGTGATTCTTGGTTTAGCTAAAACATCTTCTATACAATTTCACCATTGAGTCGAAGATATTCAAAAGAGACAATAACAATAATAACATACACAATGTAATCCTATAAATCAGGTCTAAAGAGAGTGGGGCATATGCAGACTTTATCCTTACCTTGTGTGCACGAGAAACATTGTACCGATAAGGTATTTAAAAGAAAAAAAGAAGTTTAATGTTACAACTTGAATGGTTGATTGGTTGGGACAACATGTCAAAAGCTAATTTAAGGGATTTTATTTGACATTTATATATGGGAGAGAAGAAAAAGTATTGCCTAGTGTACTATTTTAAGCTTTACAACCAATCAAGAATCAATTCCGAGAATCCATTCAGGTGTCAAAGAATACTGACATGATATAATAAAATACACATCACTATTTGTTTTTGTTTTTGTTTTTTGGGAGATTAGATAAAAGAGATCAAAATGGAGTTTTATGGTACTAGGAGAATTCAAGGATTTACTACTTTTGTGACACAACTTAAAGCTCCCAAAACTTTTTAAGGAACTTATAAAAGTTGGTTTTCTAGGTACTTACAATTGTCAAATTTACAAGTCATTTGGTACATGTGCCCCTCTAGAGGGATGAGCTAGAAGGGAAAAAGCACCCAATATGACATAAAAAGAAAGAAAAAAAAAAGATGAGGTTGAAGAAAAAAATCCAATACTGTGATTTCCTAGTTTCACTTTACAGCTTGTTTGAATGTTCGTTATGTATCGTTTCATAATGTATCGTATAATATTGTATTGTATTGTTTTGATATATACAACGTTTAGATAGATTGTATTGTTTGCCGTCGTTTCATGATATCATGCACCAACAATATGAAGTATTAACTTGCAATATTATAAAGAAAAAGTAAGCTAAGGTACGAGGTAGAATTGTTATATAAAAAGGTAGGGTAAAAGATAAAATAAGATTTTTTAATAATAAGGAAGGGCAAGATGAGAGAAAAAAATAAGGTTACAACGTGATCACATCAAATCGGTAGTTCCATAAAGTGACACTTTTTGTCGTTACGTAACGAAAAATTTAACGATAGGATACAATAAAATTTAAGTAACAATCAAAACAAATATTATATTTAAAGTAACAATACGATACAATACAACAGGTAACAACCATTCAAATAAGTTGTTAGTCATTAAAAGTAGAATGAAAGAATTTTAAATTAAAGTATTTTCAAATATATAACAATAATGTACTTTTTGAGGACATACAAAAAAAGAGTGCCATATTAATTTAATATAAAGATGCATTCATAACCAACATTAACCAAAAGCATTTACTGATCCTATGTTGACACCATTTTATAAACTTCAAGAATTTGAATACATTAGCTTATTCTCACTTCAATTTTGAGGTTATGCTTGTTCTCTTTCTAATCACAACTTTAATGTTCTCTTTCATCATCACTACTCCCTTCGGTGTACAATAAGTGATCAATTTTTTTTTTATTTTGAACCAAAATAAGTGTTCATTTATATAATCAAGAAAATATTCAATTTATTTTTTAAAATTACCCTTATGTACTTATTCCTAAAAAGTCTTTTACTCCTCACATTAAATTATGCTGCAACATTTAATTAAGGGTAGTTTAGTCACGCTAACTATTTTTATCTAGAATTTAGTATTTCCTTAATAGACGTGTCCAAAGCAAATTGATCACTTAATGTAAACCGAAGAGAGTAATCATTCTATAAGTCAAATTAATACCTAAATTTGTATCCCTATCAAATATCGTCATATAATATGAAACGGTAAAAATATCTCATATTCCCAGTAGATATAACTATATTTTATGACTAAGACATTAAGTAGCTAAACAATGATCGACTTCTCAATTTACATCAATACTTAAAATAAAGAAACACTCCTTTTTTTGGTTTCCCACCCGGTGTTCGGTACTTGTATTGGAGCCCGACTATATCCGGATTCGCGCCGCGTAGGGCCCCTTTCGGCGGGGGAGGGGGGGGGGAGTGCTCCCTACCAAGGATTTTTTCATACCCAGGGCTCGAACCCGAGACATCTGGTTAAGGCAAGAGTAGTCCCATCCACTGCACCACATCCTTTGGTGGTAAAGAAACACTCCTAATAACAAGCGAATTACGACTTTGTCGTATAATCGTCTGAAACCCTAAAAAGGCTACCCCAATGATTTCCGACGAGTATAATTCCGACTAAATTTTGTCGAAAATTCTATCAGAAATACGTGTATTTTTAGTATTGAAAGAAGATTTGTTTTAATTTTTTTAGGTGGGGTGGGGTGATTTGGGAGATGTGGGTTTTGGGGGTGGGGGGGGGGTGGGGATTTTAATACTTTGGAGTTTCCTAAGGTCCCATATTTTATACCTTTTTTTTATTCTTCTTTACCATGATAGCTATAACTTAGTACATATATATAAGGTGGCACTCTGATCCAATGTCCAATGCAAACCATTCTTAGGTCTTTGAAATTTCTCTCTTTTTTCTTATCTCTATCTCTGTCTAATTGTCTTTATTATGGCAAGAAGTTTAGAGCCTCTAATTGTTGGGAGAGTAATAGGAGATGTTCTTGATTCATTTAGTCCTATAGTGAAAATGACAATTACTTATAACAACACATTAGTGTGCAATGGCCATGAACTTTTTCCTTCTATTCTTACTGCTAGACCTAAAGTTGAAGTTCAAGGAGGAGATTTGAGGACTTTCTTCACACTGGTAGTTTTTCTTGATTTCTACTTAAATTCCAAGATCATTAAGTTCCATATATTTTTTTACTAAAAAAAAAAGAAAGACAAAGGGCAGCCTGGTGCACTAAATTACCGCTATGCGCGGGGTTTGGGAAAGCGCCGGACCATAAGGGTCTATTGTATGCAGTCTTACCCTATTTTTTTAAAAGAGATTGTTTCCACGGCTTGAACCTGTGACCTCCTGGTCACCATTACAAGTTATATTAATTTAACCTGTTATATATAACCACCAAAGGTTGTCGTTGGATGGTAAGTATCCTTCTATCCTTAATTAATCAGGGCTTTCGGGTTCGAGTTATAGCCCTAGGAATATAGTCATCTTTGGTAGGGATTTGCTTTACCCCAAAACTTTTCAGCACGAATCCGGATTAGTAAACCTTAATGCATGTGCCAGACACCAGATGACAAACCAAAAGAATTTTCAACTTGTTATACCATGTTACTTATTACAATTAATTTAGTTTTCCGGTCAATAATATACTAGATAGAGTACTTGTAATTTCCTTTGAAGTGAGTTGATTGTTATTTTTTCGCATTATCAGTATATAAAACTTATACTATTATTTTTTAATATGTAGGTCATGACAGACCCTGATGTTCCCGGCCCTAGTGATCCTTATCTACGAGAGCATCTCCACTGGTACAGTCAAACCTCGCTATAATATAGTCTCATTTATTTCGAATTTTCTTGGTAATAGCGAAGTGTTGTTACATAGTATGAAAATTGGTTCCACAAAATTTAACTTTTATAGTGAATAACTGTTATATAGCGATATTGTTATACAGAGGTCTTCCCGTATGCCCTAAACTCAATGAAAAAAGTAGAAAATGTGAAAAATATGTACAAATGTACAAATATGAGAAGAGATCAAGATTAAATGGAACTATCCTTATATACAAATATACAATATCTAGTTGACAAAATAAAATTGACAGTATTTTACTGATTGTTTGACAGGATAGTAACTGACATTCCAGGTACCACTGATGCTACTTTTGGTAAGTTTTCAGTATTTTCTGCAAAATTACAAGCACATGTGAAGAAGATAAAAGATGTATTTCCATTATTCACTTATTTTGTCTTGCTAGTTATATAGAATAATTGTAAGATCAAAATGTTGTATAGTAGTGAATGTTGGACTTCTAAAGTCGAACATGTCCACATGATAGTGTCACAAAAATGCAGAAACTAAACAATCGTTTGAACATTAAAAAAAAAAAAAAATATTTCGAAAAAAAAGTAGTTTTTTTGAGCTAAGTTGAAAAAAAAAGTATTTAGAATTTGAAATTGTGGATATACATTTAAATTGCAAAGTATTACAGTTTTGTAAGGAAAATAAACTCTCATATACATAAAAAAGTGATTTTTTGAAACTCATCATCAAGATTTGTTTTAACAATTCAGTCCAATGTATAACCAAACATTAACTTAAAAAATATTAAAAAAAAAGGGAAAAATTTATGAACAACGGGTCTCAAGATAAATGTGTCTAGTCATATAAGATTAGACAAATTAAGATTTTATTATATTTGGTAGAAGGTGCAAGTAGCATATGTAAATAATAAATTGAGAAGTCACTTGAGATATTTTGATCATGTCCCACGTCGATATTAAGAGGTACCATTCTATATATGTGAAATCATGGTAAGTTAAAGTATTAAAAGGTGATAAATAGACCTAAATCACATGAAACGAAATTATCTCGAAAGGTCTACAAATTTTTGAAAATCATGTAGACTACGCGAAAAGTAGGACACAATGAAAAATAATCAAAGATCTATATTGGCGATACTATTTAGTTGGGATTACATTTTAGTTATTTAGTACGTTTACTTAAATCTAATATTTGCTCAGAGTTTTTTAATCTTATTAGAAGTTTACATACCAAAAAATTTAGAGAACTTGCTAGAACAATTGATAATTCTTTATATAATATTGTCTTCGAGTCGAGGAAATAGCCACTAATACTTGCATTAAGGTATGCTGTCTATATCACACTTCTTGGGTGCGGCCCTTCCTGGACCCTGTATGAACACGAGATGCCTTCTGGATCGCGCTGCCCTTTTATTATAAATAAAAAAAATGCCGCCCGGTACATTAAGCCCCCGCTATGCGCGGGGTCCGGGTAAGGAACAGACCACAAAAGTCTATTGTAGGAAGCCTTACCTTATATATCTGCAAGAGGCTGTTTCCATGCCTCGAACCCGTGACCTCCTGGTCACATGGCAACAACTGCCCTTTCTATTAATATTTCCTGCTAGAGAATATATACCCCTTTGTTACTACTCATTCTTAGGTTGATTATTAACTTATAATGTGCTTAATCTTTATACTAAAAACAGGAAGAGAATTGGTTAGCTATGAGATTCCAAGGCCAAATATTGGGATCCATAGGTTTGTATTTGTACTTTTCAAGCAAAAACGAAGACAATCAGTTAGTCCTCCTACTTCAAGGGATCACTTCAACACTAGAAATTTTGCTGAAGAAAATGATCTTGGCCAACCTGTTGCTGCTGTTTTCTTCAATGCACAGCGAGAAACCGCCGCGCGACGACGCTAAAATTTGATGTTTTAGTCATTTTTCTTCACAATTATCTGACCTGACGTTCGAGTGAAGTGGCTTTAATTTGAATTTCTTAGTGGTATCTTGTTGAACCATTATTAAGAAAAGAGTAAGTGTTACACATCTGTATTTGTCTAGCCTTTTTTTCTTCTTCTTCTTCTTCTAATGCTCATGAAACCTTTGAATTTAATATCATAGGTTATTCTCCTGAATTTGAAATATTATCAGCTTGAAACTTTGGTGCTTAAATTCCTAGCTTGAAAGTATTTTTCTAATTAAAAATTTCGGTAAATCAAGCCTGCGCAAAATAATTGATTTTTTCATGTGTAAGACCACACAAAAGCTCGATTCCGTGAAAGGCCTTTAGGAGATTGACCTTTCTTTCTCTTCTTACCGATTATATATTGGCAACTCACTTTAGCATTGTTGGTACTTCGTACTTATTATAAGGGGTTATTTTGATCACAAGAACAAAATTATAATCGATTATATTGGTAATTCACTTTAACAAAATACTTGAATTAATATAATAATGGCGAACCATAACACTTGAATTTATGTAGTTTCCAAATATATAGATTTTATTTCAAGAAAATATAAAGATTCTATGTTCAAATACATCGTCAAAATTAAAGAGTTTGAATCTCAATAAAACAAAAACTATCACATAAATAGAAACAATAACGGTATAAAATTATACCGGTATTGCTTATACCGGAAACAAAAGGCTAACTAAATGTAGTATAATCTTAAAATGAAGCCAAATTTTGTACCAAACACACCTTAGTTGTGTTCTCTGTTTTAAAAGGCGGAATTTGGACTCGTCCGGGACTCGCCCCGGGGCGAAGCACTCGTAAAACGCCCCTGGATTTATGTGTGGGGCTTAGTTCCATGAGACTTACGCCTTGTCCATTGGGGCTTACGCCCCGGACACGGCCAACGCCCAGCATACTGGACTCGCCTAATAGAACTTTATGCAATTGTATGTAACTAACCTTGTAAATCCTCAAATTTTCTTAATAAATCATTGACTATTCAAAATTACTTTCTTAATCATAAATTAGTAAGTTGAGATTATTTTATGTCATAATTAAAATAAAAATTATTGCATGTTATCCACTAAGACTGCTATGATAGTTAATTTTAAATAAATCTTTCATTTAAAAGTATTTATTTATTACTTTTGTTATGTCTTTACTATATAATAGTCCATAATTTATTTTGTAATTACTTTTTCGAAATATTATTTTTTTCACGTTTACGAGATACAATACTTAATTTAATAGCTCAGTATTAGCTAGTAACTATTTACAAATATTTAGTTATCATGGTGTTGTATGGTGAATTATGTGTCACTTTATTAACTTGTTGAAACTTAAAAATAAATGATGCTAGAGAATCATTTTTAAATTGTGAATTATATTTTATATTAATTCTCTATCAAATAGAAAGCATATTAAATAAAAGGAGTATTTTTAGAAAAATATCAAATTATAATATCGAAATTCTTTCAAGATTCATTACTCCTTAAGAGATACATATTAGATTTCGTATCGAATACATTACTTTTGATATTTGAGTTGTAACGACGTTGCAGCTAATTTGCATATTATGATATCTGTCATACTTTTCGTATTATTCATAGTTGAATTATAATTTATAAATATTTTAAATAGATTATTTGTTATAATTTTGGGGTTTTAATGTAATTTTTATAATTATTTTTTATTTTATACTCCCTCTGTTTCAGTTTATTTGAACCTATTTCTTTTTTTGGTCCGTAGAATGACCCTTTTCTAAATTTGGAAATAATTTAGCTTAAACTTCCAACTCTACCCTTAATGAGAAGCATTTGTAAAAACACAAATACTCTGGACCCCTTTTTGACTTGTTTAGGACCACAAATTCTAAAAAGTCTTCATTTTTTTTAACTCTGTGTCCAGTCAAACAGGTTCACATAAATTGGAACGGAGGGAATACTATCTTAAAATTTTTGAAATTAGTAAAATTTAAAGATCCGTAGGACTTACGCCCCATATTTCAGGGCTTATGCCTCGCCTCGTCAGAGGTAAAACGCCTTGCCTCACGCCCCCACCTTTTAAAACATTGGTTGTGTTATAACGAGATTGAGATCAAGGGTGAAATGAAATACCGCATGTTTACCAAGTATATGTACTAATAAAATCAAAAGTAGGATTTATCCTAATTCAAGAGCAGTAATAGTACATGGAGGTAGAAGTTGAAAAACTTTATGTGTTTTGGTCCATTACGTTTTAAAATTTTTTTGAGAAATGTATTTTTAGCTGCTAACAAAAATAAAAGGTGATAAAATATTTTGTTTGTATATATATATATAAAAATATACATATTTTATACATTTTAGTTTCAGCTGAGTTTCAGCTGACTGGCTAGTTTTGCGCCTTCCCCAATATTTCAGATTACACCCATCCGCTAATTCATACCCAAATTCAAAGGGCTTTTGGCCCAACAGATATATCCAAATAGTCAAATAACCGTCCACCCAAATCGCTGAATTTTTTTTTTAGCCGAAGGTCTATCGGAAATAACATGTCGATCTTTACAAGGTAGGGGTAAAATTTGCGTATACATTATCCTCCCTAAATCTCACACCGTAGGAATACATTGGGTGTGTTGTTATTGTGATTGATGGTGCACCATGAGTTGCAGGGGCGGATGCAACTTTAAGCGACCGAATTCATCTGGATTTAATATTTCTTACGCGAAGCATAATTTGTGTATAAAAATGTAACAAAATTACAATGAATAAGAAATATTAATCCATAACTTTAAAAATATAATAGGTTTAATATTAAGAAGTAAGAACCTTAACGGTTGGCCGATAGAGTTTCTGACTCTCCTTAGTGGACTCATTCTTCATCGACTTCTAAAGTTAGAGATGGACGTTGGACTTTGTCAAATTTAACATAAAATATAATAGGTTTAATGCTACGAACTTTAATGATTAACCTATAAAGTTTACATTATGGACCCGACCATGCTAAATTGACTCATTCTTTAAATGAAAATAAATACTTCAACGACTCTTCATTGGCTTCTAAAGTTAGAGATGGACGCCGGACTTTGTTAAATTCGACAGAAAATCTCCAAGAAAAAAGATATTGTCGACATGATATATATATATATATATATATATATACACACACACATTGTTCTATAATATACATGTCGACATGCTTACTTAATTTCTTGTCACAATACTTCGTTGCACTTTGGCTCACACATTGCAGTTGCGTATAACAGTCTCGTTTGTTTCAAAAACTATTTTTATTGTTATAGCGAAATGCTGTTATAAAGAACATATGTTATAATATAACATGAATAATTGATTCCAAAAAAGATATAACTAATATAATAAAGACTAAAATATTATTTTAAAGGACGACTGTTATATAGAACTTTTAACTGTACAACAATTAAAGACATAGTGGCTATGTACTTTGGCTCTCAGAAACATACATGCACTCAGTGGCGTACACAGAATTTTATGTAAATGATTAATAATCGGTAAACGGTGACTCATAGAAGCTAGGGGAGACGACAAGAGAGATGGAAGGCCAAGTGGAGTAGAAGTAAGCCAACACATTCAAAAATAGCAAACCGTAAAGGAGTTTGTATACGATCGAGATCGAATGCCTTTGATCTATATGCTTAAGAGGTCGTCCGATGTCCGAGTCCGGGTAAGGCCAGGTCCAAGCTCGAGGGACCAGACCCGAGTTTGGAGGTGAAGCATGATGCATACAGAGGTCGGGCATGTTCTACCCCAAGATAGTACCGTTACAGATTTGCACCATAACGAGCTAGATTCCTGCCACGTCCCCAAATCATGGCGCAAATCACAGAATAGGATTGTACAATTCCATACTAGGCGGTTAGACAGCAGTACCAAGAATATTCCCTACTGTAAATGAAAATATTCCATATTTGAGGTTCCCCCATTATATAAAGGGGATCCGAATCATTTGTAAGATCACCTTTTTCACTGAGCAAAGAATATACTCTCTACTTTTTGTCTGCTGTTCATCAGAATTGTCCCTTAGCTTAATTGTTCTTACTTTGATTTCTCTACTTAGTTGTTCTTACAGCCCTAAGCCACCTTGAGGTCATCGTCTCGAGGTCACTACTGCTAAGTTATATTAGTTTGATTCACTTCTATCTTTCATTTCTACTTCACATTTCTTGATTCTTAATTGGTATTGAACTAAATCACATATCTTTAAAACCACAAATCAAATTTAATTGTTACTCGTATTTTTCGAGGTAAACAATTTGGCACCCACCGTGGGGCAAAAGATAATAGTGATTATTTCTTTACTGATTCTTGTTACACACGTTATTTTTATACTTTTTCTTGTCAAGAATCTTTGATTTTCAGGCTGAAACATGTCTAGCTCACAAAATGCTTCATGACAATGAGGGTCTTGGAGAAAACAACAATGTAGGGGTCGGTGCATCGCCAATAAACCCTGGGGAAGTGCCAAACGTGGAACCAGTTGATGTTGGTTCTCATATTGCTATAAACACCAACCTAGGCACAGACCCCGAAGGGAGCGTACGCAGGGATGCTAGACTAAGGGACCAAGGAATGCCGGGAGCACGAGATGGAGGAGTTAGCCGCCAGGTGATATTTGAGATGTTGCAGGCTTAGCAAATCGCCATCGCGCAACTGCAAAGTCAGAATAAGACTCCGAGTGTAGCTGAACATGAAAACAATCAACGTGCTGAACCAACGCCGGAAGGACCAAATGGAGACAGCTCGGGGACTGACCCCACCATTATGAAAATGCTCGAAGAGCTCACTAAGAGGATCGAGTCTGGAGAAAAGAAAATTGAGGATAACGACAAGAAGGTGGAGACTTATAACTCCCGTGTAGAACAGATACCAGGGGCACCTCCAGTTTTGAAAGGTTTAGATGCCAAGAAGTTCATAAAAAAACCATTCCCTCAGAGCGCAGCCCCGATGCCCATTCCCAAGAAATTCCGCATGCCCGATATACCCAAGTATAACTGGACAACCGACCCTAACGAACATATTACTTCATACACTTGTGGGATCAAAAGAAATGACTTGAATGATGATGAAATCGAGTCAGTGTTGTTGAAAAAGTTTGGGGAAACACTCTCAAAAGGAGCTATGATTTGGTATCACAACTTAGCTCCTAACTCTATTGATTCATTTACTATGTTAGCGGACGCCTTCGTTAAAGCTCACGCCGGGGCCATAAATGTGGCCACGAGAAAGTCAGATGTCTTCAAAATAAAACAAAGGAACGACGAGATGTTAAGGGAGTTCGTGTCCAGGTTTCAGATGGAAAGAATGGAACTGCCGCCGGATTCCGACGACTGGGCAGTGCAGGCCATCATGTAGGGTTTGAACGAGCGAAGCTCAATTGCTTCTCGACAGCTAAAGCAGAACTTGATCGAGTATCCAGCTGTGATGTGGTCAGATGTGCACAATCGTTACCAGTCAAAAATCAGGGTCGAAGATGATCAATTGGGAGCCCCCTCGGGTTCATTTCATCCTAACAGATTCGCAGCCAAGCCCCCGAGAGACATAGATGGGGGATCTAGATTCAACAAAGAACGGTATTAGCCATTGTTGACGCCCCCTTTTTCTAAAGCGAAAATCGGGTTTACGACATTTGGGAAGACAACTCTATTCCTGTTTGGGAATTGGGTTTTTGGAATTGAAGAGTCGCCACCTAATGATTAAGTGCATTAGGACACTAAGGGTTTTTGAGTTGGAAAACCAGAGTTCGGGTAAGGGCTAGAAATTATCTCAAGGGGAAGGTGTTAGGCACCCCTCAAGATCCACTAGTGTGGTTCCCGGCCATGCTATGATGTGACTTTAATGCAAATAGATACATAAATAATTTTACACATAAGGGTTGCAGATAAATACGTGACAAGTATGAGAGCTCAAGGTCTAGATGATCTACAATTTGTTTGAAAGGGGGACTAAACGCAGAAAATTAATCAACACATTGAATAAACAAAGAAGAAGAATTCGGAAGAAAAGGCGTAATGCAGTAAAATTAAGGAGGAGTTTTGAGTAGTTGAAAAGACATGATTTTAGATATTAAACAAAGTTGAATAAGAAAAGGGGTCCTAGGTTTATAAATCACATGGATCATCCACACAACACCGGTAATCAATTGTACGCGTAGTGTTATCGTGTGATCATCATCTCCATGTCTACCCTTCCCATCCCGTAAAGGTTATTTAAACGTGTGGATTGGTCATGAATGCTTATTGCGTGCTATTACCCGTCCCGTCCTATAAGTCCTAGAGGGTATTTAGGACCACTATCCCTACAGGGTAAGGTCTAGGCTGGACCCTTAGGTTTAAAGGACAAAATGTTAGGCGACACACATAACAAGTAGGACTTCACATAAAGGGGAACATACAAAGGCAAATAAGAGGCTCACAGATCCCTCACAAGTAAACCTGTAACTAGCACGTCTCAAACACAGTTAAGGTCTAAAAAAGAGTTCAAAACAGGAAGGTCGGAGAAGATAAATTGCAGAAGAAGCCTAAGATTTAAAACTAAGTGCCTTGAAGAATGTCCGATTTTCAGAAAGATGAATAAAAGATGGCAGTAAATTGCAGCAGTTCAGGAATTAGTAAAAAAAGGGGTACAGATAAACTTGTTTAAAACATACTTTTAAAATATAGTAGTAGTATTATAGTAACCTACCAAAGCACGATTCTGGACAAACAAACAACTCAGTAAAAAGCATGATAAAACAGAGGCACGATTCCGGGATAAAAAATGGGACTGGAGTTTTGACAGAACAAATTTTATAGAAGCAAACAAAGGATGAAGTACATAAGTTAAAGAGGCTGAGTAGTTCTGAAGCATGATTAATCGATTTGTATTAGGCCTAAAGCTTGCCTAGGTGTCTTATTCATTGCCTAATTACCTTAAAGGAGAACATGCATATTAATCCCAGTTTTAAAGGATGCGATTAATCAAACCTGCATTATTAGCTTAAACATACTGGTGAGGCGTTTCGCAAATTGTAACTCAGACAAAAATATAAATCCTAAGTAACATGGTATCTAATGCACGTAAAGGTCCTAAAAACATGGTATCTAAATGCCAGTGAAAATGCAGCAGTAGTTTTAACAGTTATTTGTGAATCGTTAGCTAGTTGTGAATATGAAGTGAGTATGACAACAGACTGAAAGTAAAGAGTCTAAAAACAGGATCACTGCTACATGAGGTGCATGTCCTATACATGATGTCTATTGCACAAATAGGTAAGTAAAGCCCTACGAGCATGTTTTCTACCCATAACTTTAACTAGGCATGCATAACCCCAACCCATTTTCACTATAACCCCAATCAGTTGTTTACAAGTTATTACAAACCATGATAGCTGAATTACATAATGAAAAATAAAATAAGAAGCTACTCTATAGGGAGCCTTCAACCAGGCCCAATCCTTACTTCTTTCGAGTTTCACAGCTATGGTCTGGGTGCGGCAAAGCTCCCTAGGGCCCCATTGGGTCCCTGGCCAATACCAGCACCCAAACATTTACCAAAAATGTTGAATGAGTGCGGTGTGGAACTCCCAGCCTTGTGCATCAAAGTTCAGTGGGTATCCAGAGACACCCAAAGCAATGCTTACACGAAAGGGGGCAGAACCTACTTTCTAAGAATTGTGACGGTGTGATAGAGTTTAAAAAAAGTTGGGTTTGAAATACCATGAAGAAAATAGTTCTAGAGAACAACTGGGAGTTTGTTTTATAAAAAACAAGAAAGGAAAGAAACAGGACAACCACAACTCAGAAGATATGCAGAGTTCAGGAAGCAAACACAAGTAAGGATAGGGACTGGGGGATAGATAAATCACATGGCAGAAGTAAACTTATACACAATTAGCCCTTGAACTAAAGTTACAGCATAGTTATCACATAGTGTTCATGCCAAAGTCCAACAGCATTAAGTGTCAGACAGAGTCACACATTAGATGATATAACACTTAGGTGGAGGGGGTACAAGTTTGTAGGGGTAGATGTCAGGCAGAGGATGAAAACACATAAGAAAACATTGGTCATGCTGAGATAAGAGGAAAGATAAGCACATAGACAAAACAAGTATGCTAGCTTCATAGGAATCAAACAAGTTCATAGTGGATCACACAAGGGAAAGCAAGAGACATATTAGACTAAAGGAAAAATCACAAAGACATGCTAGTTACATGGTAAAAAATAGAACCATAAGTGAAAACACAAAAGGAATAACAAGAATCTTAACATGAACTGAAACATGTTGTTTTGGAATACTGTAAACTTAAACTAGAAACATACCAGTCAAGAGTGAGAATAGAATAGCAAGGTGCAGAGAGGCAGAGCAACATGGCAATAGTATGCAGAACAAGAAAGAGAGCAGCAGGACAATAGTATGCAGATGCAAGAGAGCAACAGTAATTACTCAGTCTTGGCTTTCAGCCGACTGAGTGATCAGTAACTGATACGAGAAGCAAAGAGAATATGTATGAGAGTAAGAGAGAACTCAGAATGATATCAGTATGCTCTGTGTGTATGTGTTTGTGTATGGCTTAGTGATATTTCGTGTGTTATGCAAAAGAGAATAGAGTATTTATAATGCTGAAAACAAGTAAGAAAAATAAGGTAAGGAGTACTAGTTTTACATAATTATGGAAACAATAATCAATCAGCATCAATTAAAGACGCAGACTCCTCTAATTAGGGAATCAAGTTCAAACGGTACAATCATAGCTAAATAAGGAAAAGGAATCAACTCATAGACTGATTTTAACCTAATTAAAGCAGTAACTTCATGTGGCATATAATAAAGGCCAAATACAGAATGTTTCAAACAAGGAAGATATATATTGCACATAAATAAGGCAGAACTCAATCTAGTTCTGAAAAATCAATCGAAGTACCACGGATGAGACCGAAAATCTCAAGAAATCAGTGCTAATTAGGGAAAGCATCTCACAAATAAGGAAGCAGTACATAATTGTAGGCAAAACACACAAAAGCATATATTCAATGAAAATATCACAGTTTTGCGGAAAGATGCATAGAATCGATGAAGCCCTTAAATAAACAAGTAGTCAAACCTAATAATCATCAAATTGCACTCAAATCAGAGAAGCCCTAAACAGGGGGTCATAGAACAGTAGAGGATTAAGACCCCTAACAACGAGAATCACAGAGGATACATGAACACAAGAAACAAACACACATAGTCAAAACGGGCTAGAAAGAATTAGGGCTTTCCAGCCTAGTAACTCAGATAGCAATGAAAACATAAGAGGATCGTTCAAAATGTAGTAGAAATCACTAAACTAGAAGTAAAAACCATTTTTTGAAAAGGGGTTAAGAAACCCTAATTTTAAAATTGAACGATCGTTTAAAGATGAGGCTTTTTCAGAGAAAAGAAACGTAGAAAAACTTCGTAATACTGTAGATCTAGAGTAGATCTAAAATAAATTGAAGAACATAGGGTTAGGGTTTCGTGGAACCCAGGGAAGAGGAAGAACCTCAGAGATGGCATCGGCTTAAGCCAGAACAGGTTGTAGACCATTACTCAGGTTGCCGGGGAGGCCGGAAAGTGGCATGGGACAATGGGAGGCAAGAGAACCGTTCCGAGCTAGCTTGAGGACCCTAGGGTATCACTGGACCGGTGAGAGGTAAGTAGATGACCAAGAGATGATGAAGAACCAAGGTTTCCGTTAAGAAACCAACCGGCGAAGATAGACAGAACTCATCGGAGGGGAAGAAGTCAAGGAGACTTCTAGAGAGTCACAAAGAGAGATCGAGAGATAGAGAGAGAATGAGTTGCGAAAGAATGAGTCGGGGAGAGGGGGGTAGGTGAGGGTTTAATTAAGGTAACTTAATTTGGGCCGTTGATCTCATTTGATCAACGGCTCAGCTTAAAATAGGAGTGGATCGGGCGGGTCTGAAAATGGGTTGTGGGTTTGGGTTGGAATTTGAGATTGGGTCGTTTGATTAGGGGTGGAATTGGGGGTTAAATTGGGGCTACAATTGCAATTGGAAATGACTATGTATTAAATAACCAATTTCTCCCCTCTAATTTATATAAAAATAGTTAAAATGATTTTAAAAACGAATTAAAAGCACTGAACTAATTAATAATATATAAAAATTAATCTAAAAATACTGGGAATAATTTTATAATTGTAAAATGCCATAATCATAATATAGGCTATGATTGCAATTTTATGCGGTTTTAGTTTAAAAATATCAAATAGATTTGTAAAAATACGCAAAAATCACCTTTATTATATCTTGGTGTAAATATGAGAATAAAAATAAGTTGTTCCCCAAAAATGATAGTCTGGAAATAATTATTGAATTTTATACTATTAAAATAAACAACAAATTGATTTTAAAATCTTTAAAAATAAGGAAAAAATACCAAAAACTCTTGGGCATGCTTACATATGCATGTACATGCTATTTTGAGAATATTTTGAGTATATAAAATACATAGGAAAAAATTGGGTATCAACAGCCATACACCGATCGAAGAAACAACGGCTCGAGCCATAACATTCCTCGAAGCGATCGGAGGAGCAATCGAGGCCAAAGTTCTTGGGGACTCATGAGCAAGAGTGGGTTCGACAAACACACAGACCCCGCCGAAGCTCCTCAACTGTTAAAGTACAACTTTAGCGTGGATGCATCAGGGATCGTGTCAGCTATTGGAAAAATCAAAGACACCCAATGGCCGAGGCCCATACAAATCGATCCTTCTCAAAGAAACCCGAACTTGATGTGCAAGTATCATGGTACTCACAGACATAGAACAGAAGATTGCCGGCAGCTAAGGAAAGAGGTGGCTCGATTGTTCAATGAGGGCCACCTTCGAGAATTTCTAAGTGATCGAGCCAAGAACCACTTCAGGGAGAGAGATGCAAGGAAAAACGAGCAAGAAGAACCACAACATGTACTCCACATGATCATTGGAGGAGTCGACGTCCCCAAACGTCCTGTATTCAAGCGCACCAAAGTATCTATCACAAGAGAAAAGCGAACTCGGAGCTATGTGCCAGAGGCCGTCCTGTTATTCTACGACAACGAAGCGGAAAACATATCCCAACCTCACAATGACGCCCTGGTAATCTCTATTCTTTTAAATATTAAGTTAAACGTGTTGTAGTGGATCCAGGTAGCTTTGCAAACGTAATCAGATCGAGGGTCGTGGAACAACTCGGATTGAAAGATCAGATCGTACCCTCATCCGGGTGCTGAGTGGCTTCAACATGGCAAGCGAAACAATAAAAGGAGAGATTATCTTGCCAGTAAATGTAGCCGGGACCATACAAGATACAAAGTTCCATGTCATCGAGGGTGACATTAGGTATAACGCACTCCTCGGGAGACCGTTAATACACAACATGAGGGCAGTGCCCTCGACTCTTTACCAGATGATGAAATTCCCGACAAAGGAAAGAGTGAAAACAGTCCATGGGGAGCAGCATGCTGCAAAAGAAATGTTTGCAATCGAGGAAGTGCCCCCGACCTTAGAGAAATCAAGCGCCGAAGATAAGTAGGCAGATAAGTATCAATCGCAGCCCCCGGCCTCGGCGGAGTCGGAACAACAGGTAATCGAAGACGAAGAGGACTTCCTTACTCCTTGAACCTTCGTCGCTCCTGAAGAGTCCGACGCAACCAAGTCAACAATCGTGGAACTAGAGCAGGTCATACTCATCGAATATCTGCCCGAGAGAAAGGTATACCTGGGAACGGTTTTAACCCCCGAACTCAGGAAAAAACTCATTCAGTTTCTTATTAATAATATGGATTGCTTTGCTTGGTCCCACTTAGATATGACAGGAGTTTTGCCGTAAATCACCACACATCGGCTGAGCACCAATCCCAGGTTTAGACCGGTGAAGCAAAAAGGAGACCTCAGTCCGAGGTAAAACATGCCTTCATAAAAGACGAGGTAACCAAACTTCTTAAAATAGGACAATTCGGGAGGTAAAATAGCCTGAGTGGTTAGCCAACGTAGTAGTAGTCCCTAAAAAAGGAAACAAGCTTAGGATATGTGTAGACTATAAGGATTTGAACAAAGCATGTCTCAAAGATTCTTTCCCGTTGCCGAACATCGACCGAATGATCGATGCCACGGCTGGCCACAAAACCTTAACTTTTCTCGATTCCTACTCCGGGTACAATCAAATTCAGATGAACCCAGAAGACCAGGAAAAGATTTCATTCATTACTAAATTTGGAACTTATTGTTACAATGTCATGCCTTTCGGGCTTAAAAATGCAGGAGCAACGTACCAATGCTTAGTTAACAAAATGTTCGAAGAACAGATAGGTAAAATAATGGAAGTTTATATTGATGACATGTTGGTTAAGTCCCTGCGCGCAGAGGACCATTTAGCTCATTTGCAGGAAATATTCAAAATCTTGAGAAAGTACAACGTGAAGCTTAACCCGGAGAAATGTGCCTTCGGAGTCGATTCGGGCATATTCCTTGGCTTTATGGTGTCCAATCGAGGTATCGAGATTAACCCCGATAAGATCAAAGCCATCGAAGATATCAAGGTCGTGGATAGCGTGAAAGTCGTGCAAAGGTTGACGGGTCGAATAGCTGCTTTGGGCCGATTCATTTCGAGGTCATCGGATCGAAGTCACCGCTTCTTCTCCTTGCTCAAAAAGAAGAAGGATTTTGCATGGACCCCGGAATGCCAACAGGCCTTAGAAGAATAAAAGCGGTATCTGTCGAGCATGCCTCTGCTCCATACTTCGAAGATAGATGAAAAGCTTTATCTCTACTTGGCAGTATCGGAGATAGCGGTAAGTGGGGCACTGGTTCGAGAAGAGCAAGGTACACAATTTCCTGTCTATTACGTGAGTCACACTCTAGGAGATGCTGAAACTAGATAACCCCCACTTGGAAAAATTAGCACTTGCATTGATAAGCGCATCTCGAAAGTTAAAACCATATTTTCAATGTCATCCTATATGTGTATTAAGCACTTACCCCCTCCGAAATGTTTTGCACAAGCCCGAACTGTCGGGCCGATTGGCCAAATGGGCCGTCGAGCTTAGCGAGTACGATATCGAATATCAACTCTGTCGCGCCCCCTTTTTTCCTTCCCTTTTTGATGGGGAGAGAGGTCCGGGTTTCGACATTCACGGGGTGTAATGACTCATTTCCTTTTGGGAATTGGGTATTTGAAGAGTCGCCACCTAACGGATTATGGTGCGTTAGGGCACCTAGAGCGATTAACTCTTGGGTTGGTTTGCATTACCAGAGATTAGGGTAAGGGCTTGAAATAACCTCGAGGTGAAGGTGTTAGGCACCCTTCTTGGTCCACAACTGTGGGTCCCGGCTGAACTTATATTCACAAATCAGTCCATTACAAGTAAATAGTTGAATTAAATAGATTGCAAGTAAAGCACGTTAGAGTAACTCAATTAGTAAGATAAAGTTTTGAACAAGTTGTAAAACAAAGTTTTAAAGAAAGGATTTGGTGAAGAGGGTTCCTAGGTTGGTTATCCTATAGGATCACATCAGTACAATGCCCGATAATCACTCCTTGGAAAGGGGCTACTCGTGGCATTAGCGCACCGGTCATCATATCCATATCTACCTTTCCCATCCCCTTATTGGTCATGCAAAGCGAGTGCTTGGTCAATGATTCCTATTGCGTGCTGCTACCCGTCCCTTCTTAATGGTCCTGGAGGGAATTAGGACCTCTGCCTATAGGTGGTTCTAGACGTACCCCTAAAGTTTTAAAAGGCAAAAATTCTAAGGCGACGGTCAATAAGCATATAGGACTTTCACACATAATGGGAGCAATTTAAAAGGCTCAGAGTTTCCTCCCCAATCAAACACATAAGCAGCACGACTCAAGCACAGTTAAGGTCTTTCATTAGACAATGTCCTAAAGCAGGATATCTAAGTGAATGTGCAGAAACAAACAAACCCTTTTTTAGGTTCAGAAATTGTACCCTAGCAGTTGCCCAAGGACTCCTTTTAAAGCCTTTTAGGATCAGAAAACATTAAGCGATAGAGACAGTTTCAGAGAATGCAATTTTGAAAATGCCCTAGAGGCTTGCCTATACACAGGATACTGACATCTATATTAATACAGAAACAAACAGATTTTTGAAATAGGCTCCGTTAATACTTATAGGCATGATATCTAATGAGATTGGGAAGTTTTGAGAAACTTATTCCAGAAAGTGCTTAGTACTTAATAAGACCAATTTAAAACGAACCAAGCGTGACCAAGAGACTTATTAGACTAAATCAGACAGAATTGCAAGTAGAATTCCCTATAGGCATGATATCTAGGTTTATTACTGATTTTAGTCGAGTTGCTAATGTGGCAACATACAGAAGCACTCCTAATAACTATATCTGAATTAAGTCCTACAGGCATGGTATCTATTATTAAACTGATTTTAAGACATGATTTCTTGAAACCTATATGCATGGTTTCATAAACATGACAGAATGTAAAACCTTATAGACATGGTTTCTACTTGACGAGTAAACAAACTTAAAGGTGAAGTTCTATGGACATGATTTCTATCTGGCAAAGCAATCGGATTCAAAGAGTAAAGTCCTAAGAGCATGTTCTCTATTTGGAACAAACAGACTTGAAAGAGTAAAGTCCTAAGAGCAGGATTTCTACCCGTATTACCCCAGAAAATATGTATCTATCCACCCTTTTTTACTAAATACCCGAATATCTGTTTATAAATTATTACAAACTAATGAATGAATTACATAAATGAAAATAGAAAATCAAGAAGCTATTCTATAGGGAGCCTTCAATTAGGCCCAGGTTTGCCAAAGCCTCCAATGGTCTCATATGCCTCAGTTCCATAGACAAAATCATAGTCTAGGTGCATCAAAGTTCCCTAAGGATCTCAAGGATCCCGGGCAGTTCTTACAACTAGACATAGCAATCAAGAATTGGACAAGTGAAGTATGGAAAGGCTAGCCTCAGTATGCCGAGTTCAGAGGGTTCTCAAAGGATCCCAAGGCAGTACACATACTAGAGGGGGCAGAACTTGTTGACTAGGAGTAGAGGGAGAAGTGATGGACACAAGTTGAAAAGGTTTTAGTAAGAAACTGTGATTAACAAAAGCCTTTCTTGAAAGCAATTCAGTAGAGATTGTTTAAAAAAATAGATTGGAATAGTTAAAGAGTCCAAACACAGTTAGTTTACAGAACCAAGTAAATTCAAGAGTCACACAGAGGGGTCAAGGGGTTTGGGACACATAGAACAATTGGTTGCAAACACAGAACCCATCAAGGTCTAGGACTGGTTCAGACATGCTTAGAAATAGCTGACACTGGCATAGTCACAAAACCAGGCATGAAGAACACAACCACATAGATGGGTGACAGGGATTTGGGATCCACGGGATATAGTATGGTAAATATACAACAAGTAAGAGACAACTGGTAGGACGTGCTCAGAAACACACATAAAGGGAATATACTAATCTAAAGGGAAGGGGGAAGACAATATAACATGCTAGTAATATGTTCTTAACTACAAGTTCCGCAACAGAATCACAAATAGAAGCAAACCAGAAACAAGAAGAACTGAAACAATAAGAGAATCATGTTGTTGATTGATCGTAGCCAACTCCGCACCACTAAAAAGTAGCGAGAGAGGGTCGCAATAGATTTTACCCGATTTTGGGTCGGGATCGAATACACAGAGAGCTAGGATTGGAGTTGAGTATCTATTTAGCTTAGGATCGCGTGTGTGTTCTTAATTGGTCTTCTCATAATTTTTGGGTTTTCTTTGTATTCTACTATAATTAAGCTACTAATTAAAAATGCAACCAGATTAAGCTAAGAGACAAATTGCTAGAAGTTGTATCTAATGGATTAAAAAGCACTAGGGTAGTGACCTTCACCTAGGTGGCTAATTGACGGGTAATTTCTTCTAAGGCATGATTGACATGACTGGGGAAATATATTATAACCGTTGCTCAATACTACCCACTCTACACCTCTCGGTAGAAAGAGTGGTTTTGCCCAATTGACTCTTTCGAGACCAATTGGGTATGCATAATTGCCCAAGCAACTAGGGTTCAAGTCGGGTAATTACTCTCTCGAGGTTTAACCCTTTAATTGGGACTATCAAATCTCTTGAGTCCTTCCCAATTTCTTGTTGAATCAATTTTGGAGACTTATGCTCTATTTCTCAAGAAGAGCCCAAGTCTACTATGCACAAACTAGTGTTTGCAACCACTAATTCATAAATTAAACCATAAAATTGACCCAAATAACAAAAACCCATAATCAATCTAACCTTAAATTACAACACCCATCAATTACCCATACTAGGGTTGAGCCACAACCCCAGCTAATGGGTTTAGCTACTCATGCTTGAATGAAGAAAAAGACATATTAATTAAACACTAAAGAAAATATAGAGAATCTATCGTTAGAGTTAAGCTAAAATGTCCAAAATGGCTACAGATGATGTTCTCACGAGCGCAGCTGCTAAAATAAAATAACTGATACCCCCTAAAAATGGAAAAAGGTTCTATTTATACTAAGCTAGAAAAACTAGACAAAAATGCCCCTGCGGGGTCAGTGCGGGCCACACAAAATGGACTGCGGCCGCACTAGGATCTTGGACTTGCAATCTTGGCTCTCTGAACTCAAGCTTCACGGACCGCGCAGAATGGACCACGGCCGCGGAGGTCTCTAATGCGGTCCGCACAAATATGACCGCGGACCGCGCAGCTTGAACCATGGCAATTTTCACCTCTCTGAACTTCTCTTCCGCGGACCGCACAAAATGGTAGTGCGGCCGCGGAGCCTTCACCACGGACCGCACATAATGGAGTGCGGCCGCGGAGCCTTCACCGCGGACCGCACATAATGGAGTGCGGCCGCGTTGCTTGAAGCCTTAATTTCTGACTCTCTGAATCTCTCTAGTGCGGACTGCACAAAGAGTAGTGCGGCCGCACTAGGCTTGTTCTCCTGAGTTTTTCCTTGTCTTAGGTACTTGAGTAGGTTTCACTTCTTTTGAGCCGATGTTTGACATTTCGTCACTTTGTCGATCAAACCTGCAATCAAGCACAACTTATGAGCCTTCTGGAACTATTTTGTAAGAATTTATAATCAAAGCATAAGCAAGAAGGAGCATGAAGCGCGTCAAAATCCCTAGTTATCAACTCCCCCAAACTTAAGCTTTTGCTTGTCCTCAAGCAAACAAAATAAGATCCACCCCTTAAGGGAAAATCCAAGAATTTTCAGCTATCCTAATGTAACCTCAACAAGCATCAATTGGGACTAACAATTGCCCTCAATATGAATGCATCATTAACAACATTTAACCTTTGAAAAACCATGGATCAATTGTGACACAAGAGCATCAAGAGTTGACTCAACACATCAACGAACTCTTTCAATTACTTGAGTCATTGTGGAACCCAAACTCACACATCCTCAACTCTCCCTAAGCAAACCTCACCTTTTTAGAGTATTGACACACAAATCGAGGTTAATGGGAATTCACTCATCTCTCTCAAGAAAAGTTCACAAGTCCGGCTCTAGAACCATATGCTTGCCCCTTATGTAAGTATCCACTAATGTAAGCTTCATTCAACTCAAGATCATATAGGGCTTTTGTGGAGTCATTGTGAAGGCTTTTGGTTCAGGGTAGGAAATGGTTTGGTCTAAGTGGGTTCCATCTTCCCTTAAGCACTTCTTTTGATTCATTTGGCACAATTCACTTGACTCCTTGAGTCATTTCACCTCTTTCCAAGGGGTTAGAGAGACCCATTGTTACTCTTTCTTATGCATTTCAATTCTTTTCTCCTTTTTCAACTTTTCACACCTTTCTTTCTTTTACTTTTCTAGAATCCCTTTTTATTCTTTCTCACATTGAGCATTCTTTTTGTCTTTTTGCTTTTCTTTCTTTTTCATTGCCTTTCCGTTCCTTTATTTTTGTGCCTTTTTACCACTTTGTTGCAATCCCCGTCTCTCCCCCCAAACTTTATACTTTTGCCATGTGCTAAAGGAAGAATTTGGGTGCCAAGAGAGGGTATCTTTTAGAACAGGTGTAGGCTTGTATCATGTTTCTTGAAAGAAAAAGGTCTAAGGCTCAAAAGGGTTAACTAGGGATCTTATCATTGGTAGGCTATGGAATTGTTCAATCTATCATTTGGATCAAGGAGAGCCTATAATCACGTCTCAAGTCAAAATTCACTTAGGATTTCTCCTCAACAAACATTCAGGGCAAGTTCTAGACCAATGGCTCGGGAAGTGGACTCGCAATTCAATTACTCACCACACAAGCTAGGGGATTGCTAAAGACATAGAGTTGGGGGTCCGCAACGACCTTAGATACGATTTGAGCACACAATGGTCCGAAAAACCATTTGATGATTGTCGGTCGACACAAGAGTCTCAGGGCCACGACTTTTACCATCCTAAACACAACAATTTGTCTTTGACCATGGGATCAAAGGCAAATGTGCTAGGCCCAAGTGAAGCTTTGCTTGAGGTACCCTTAACTACAAACTACCAAAAACAAAAAACAAAAACAGACTCAAACCCTTAAGAAGATTGTCACGCCATCTATCATTGGGAAGAGCCACCCAGTTCACACAATACTCCACCTTTGGAAAGAACCGTGGCATTAAGAAACCAAAAGGGTTATTAAAACGTCTAAAACAAAACAAAAGGCTACGAGCCTATATAGGAAGCTAAAAACGAAATTTTTTTGCGAAAATAGAAAATAGAATAAATATGTACAATAGGGGCTTTGAATATACAACGGGGAATGAATATATACAATGATGTAACTTTATATACAGACCAAAAGAAAGATAACAAGTGCGATAAAAGTAACTAAATGTAAAATTATATACAGACCAAATGAAAAGTAAGAAAGTATAAAATGAATCAGTATATATACAGTCATCCAACAAAAATATAGGGCGCACCCCCTCAACTAAAAGCTGGTATTGTCCCCAATGCCAACTAAACCAAATAAACACCAAAAATAAGAAAGAAAGGATATGAAGACTCCCTAAGCCTCGTCTGTCTGCATAGGATCATGAGTGGTCCCTGGGTCCTCTGTGTGCTCGGGGACCTCAGACTGGTTCCCGGTATCCTGCTGCTCAGCTGCTGGGACCTGGGCCTGGACCTGGACGGGATGTGGATCTGGTACATCCTGTGGCTGACTGGAGGAAACCTCTGGTGGGTCCGCCAACTGGATGATGGCATCATCTGCTCTCGGGATCTTCCTCCTCTTCATTGGAGGCCTCTGCGCCTGCTCTGGCTGTGTATCTGCTGCTGGAGCTGGGTCCTCAAACATCAAGTCTAAAGGCAGCTGGTCTGCCTTCAGTCTATCTATATCCTCCCTTAGCTCCTTCACGGACTCCTTGGAGGCCCGTGTCTTGCGCAACTTCTTGTGCTCCTTAGCAAGCTCCTTCAGAGCCTTGCCATGTGAATCCACCGCCTTTGCCAAATCAGCCTGGGTACTGAGAATCTTCTCCTGGTTTTCTAGTATCTTCTTCAATGCATCCTCAATGGACTGTGGGACCTGTGCTGGCTAAGGGTTGACTGAGCTGCAATGGTGGAGGTCAAGGTAGAAAACTTGGACGAAGCAGTATTCATCCAGTTGTTTAGACTCTGAAGCGTCTGGCTCAGCCGGTGGGCAGTGATAGGATGGGCCCGGGAAGATGGAATCTACGGGCCAGCTAAGGTAGAAGGACCTGGAGGAATGTCAGCTGAAGTGGAAGGTCTGGGAGGCATATCTGCAGTAGTGGAAGCAGGCTCAGAGGGGGCCTCTACCACAACTGGCTCTTCAGACTGGCCAGTTGGGGCAGAAGCAGGGGCTTTGCAGTTTTTGTCCTTGGGGTTGTCTGGCCCCTTCAAACTATACCATAAGA
Source organism: Nicotiana attenuata (assembly GCF_001879085.1). NCBI lineage: Eukaryota > Viridiplantae > Streptophyta > Magnoliopsida > Solanales > Solanaceae > Nicotiana > Nicotiana attenuata. The sequence continues at coordinate 262,805 of NW_017671506.1, forward strand.
ATGGAGCCGTAGCCTTGACCTTGATATCAAACGGCCTCTTCTCTACCTTCAAATCTCTGAAGTACATGGTCAGGGTGTTGGGGAAAGGGTAGTTTCGGTCGATCTCGGAGCCCACAAGAGAAATGATGCGGGACATCACATTTCCCACATTGATGGGGTACCCTACCATGATGGAAGCAACTAGGACAGCCCGGTGGAGAGGTAGAGTCTGATCATGGGAAGTGGGGTCTAATCAGCTGCATACAAACGTCTCCCAACCCCTCGCCTCAAAGTTGAGGGTCCTCCAAAGTATCTTGACCCCAGCGGTCAACCAGTCAGGAACTGCAGGATTGCCAGGAACTGAGCTAACCATGGGCGGACCTCCTCGCCCATCTCCAGCATTACCATGTAGAGGGACTCATCAATATCAGTGAACCCCAAATAGTCATTCAGAGACTTCCCGTCGAATAACACTTTATTGTTTCGAACCTTGGTCACTTTGGAAACCTTGACGATGTGGGCCACATTACAGTAAAATTCTTTGACCTAGTGTTCATTTGCCTCCACGCAGTTATCTAGAAAGTGCTCCCACCCCACTCTCGTTCTGAACTCTCTCTGCACATTTGGGTTGTGGGGTAGAAGGTCTCTATCTATGAAGCTCCTTTCTAAAATCAGTTTTCTTACCGGCCACCACTCCCTAAATTTGTGGTATGCCACCTGGCTCACGAATCTGTCTTCCTACTTTTCGGGTTTTCTAGTACGGGCAATCCCCCCAACCTGAGGCTCACCACCCTCCAGTACCTCCTCATCCCCCTCACCTCCGCCTGCACTCTCCCGGGATAATGAAGCTGTGGGGGAGGTGGAGTCGTTCCCACTACCGGCTGTTTAGCCCTCAGATGAATCAGAAACGACATTAACTGCCCTTCGGATAGTGGGTGATGGTGGAGGAGAGTCATCAGTCAATCTGAAACTCGTGGCGATATGAGTTGGCACCGAGTCTGAGGAGATGTCTTGGGATGGCACATACTCACTCCCCGATTGATCACAGGCTCTGTCAGCTGCCTTAATTGCTTTTATCATCTTCTTTATATTTTGACGAGCCTGGGGAGTGAGATTAACCAATCTCTGCTTCCCTCCCCGGGAGGAATCACCTCTCCCGGGTTGTTTTGAGCCTTTACCTCGTAGTTCAACCATTGTCTGCAGACACAGCATCTAGCTTTGTTATTAGCAATAGAAACAGTGAAACATATATGCAGAATGAATTGCAGAATAGAAGCAGACAGTTGCAGATACAGTTGCAGAACATGGACTGTGCGGACCGCACAAAATGGAAGTGCGGCCGCACTGAGGCCACCGCGGACCGCACAAATATAATCGCGGTCCGCACAGGTCTAAGGTCCCAATAATAAGCTCTCTGAATCTCACCACCACGGCCCGCACAAAATGGTACCGCGGCCGCGGTGGGCCAGTGCGGACCGCACAAAATGTAGTGCGGCCGCACTGGGCTTAAGGTCAACTTTCAGAAAATCATCACCGCGGACCGCACAAACACGACCGCGGTCCGCGGAGGGTGCCCAGATATGGCACTGAGTTAGGGTTCTTGGGTTTTGCATTTTAGTTCAAGTTTTTCACCTAGATATGGTCCCTACTCAATTACCCAGTTCAATATGCTCACCAAGCACACAAAAATTAACAGTTAAACTAAACTAACCTAAAAATTGAAGAATTACAGGAGGAGAAGACTACAAAGCTAACAGAAAAGAAAATAAAATGAAATTAAACAATTAAACTAAAAAGAAGTGGATGAATTGTTACCAGATATTGAGAAGAAGTGAATCAACACAATGCAAACAAGCTATTACGATGAAGATAGAAGATGAACAGTACTTTAGGGTCTCTGAGAGTTAATTTTTTGAAAAGGGTAATAGGAGACCCTTGAGGTCTATTTATAGAGAAGCCCATGGGGCCCAGCCTCACCTACCAGCGCGGCCGCACAAAATGGACCGCGGTCCGTGCTGGGTTTGTTTAGAAAAAGTTTAAGAAGGCAATCTCTGCGGTCCGCACAAAACAGACCGCGACCACAAAGGTCCACCGCGGTCCGCACAAAATGTAATGCGGCCGCGATGGCAAACTTCAGAGAGCAATTTGGTTACCCTTCACCAGTGCGGACCGCACAAAATATAGTGCGGCCGCACTGGAAACTTCAGAGACTGCGCAATTTCTTCAATTATGTCCTGCACTGCATCAACTCAATCCTGCAACATCTCACTACCAGTTAGCCCAAGAATCAATCCTATTCTACAAAGAAAATCAAAGAAAACAAAAAGAAAAAGACATCGGTTGCCTCCCAAGAAGCGCCTGATTTAACGTCGCGGCACGACGCAGGTTACCCTTCAATCATTTGGAATGAATAGCAGCCACCACATGGCTGTCATCAAACTTCCCAAGATAATATCAAGCATTTGATTGAGGAATGGCAATGGAAAATGATCCTCGTGGCTCACTTTATATAGCTTCCGGTAATCCATGCAAACCCTCCTCCTGGTAATAGTCCGAGTAGGACTAAGTTCATTGTTGACATTTGTCACCACAGTCCTTCCACCCTTCTTCGGCACACATTGCACCGGAGAAGTCCATGAACTATCGGAGATTGGATACACCATGCCTGCATCTGGCCACTTGATCACTTCTTTCTTCACCACTTCTTGCATTGTTTCATTGAGCCTCCTTTGATGTTCTAGCCACACACAGCTGACCTTTAAATTATATCATTGAACCAAAGAATCCTCCATTTATCTCCCAAAATGGAATTCTTCAGCTTGGTTTCCATATTCCTATTTCTATCTTTCCTCTTTTTGTTAAGGAAATGTAAGAACTCCAATAGCCAAACCAAAAAATTGCCACCAGGTCCCTAGAAAATACCAATACTAGGAAGTATGCTTCATATGGTTGGTGGAGAACCACACCATATCCTTAGAGATTTAGCCAAAAAATATGGACCAATTATGCACCTTCAGTTCGGTGAAATTTCTGCAGTTGTGGTTACTTCTAGGGAGATGGCAAAAGAAGTGCTAAAAACTCATGACGTAGTTTTTGCATCTAGGCCTAAAATTTTGGCCATGGACATTATCTGTTATAACCAGTCTAATATCGCCTTTAGCCCTTATGGCGATCACTGGAGACAAATGCGTAAAATTTGTGTCATGGAACTTCTCAATGTAAAGAATGTTCGGTCGTTCAGTTCGATCAAACGTGATGAAGTCGTTCGTCTCATTGACACTATCCGTTCAGATTCTTCTTCAGGTGAGCTAGTTAATTTTACGCAAAGGATCATTTGGTTCGCGAGCTCCATGACTATAGATCAGTATTTGGGCAAATACTCAAGGGTCAAGATGTATTTGCCAAAAAGATCAGAGAAGTAATAGAGTTAGCAGAAGGCTTTGATGTGGCTGACATCTTCCCTTCATACAAGTTTCTTCATGTTCTCAGTGGAATGAAGCGTAAACTTTTGAATGCCCACCTTAAGGTAGATGCCATTGTTGAGGATGTCATCAACGAGCACAAGAAAAATCTGTCACGACACGAAATTCTCACTGTCGGGACCGTGATGGCGCCTAACATCGCACTCGCTAGGCAAGCCAACGTTAGAGTTCTATTCACCTTTTTCCTTTACATTTTATAAGTTAAAATTTAACAAAAACTAAATCAAACTGAAATAAATGCGGAAGTACATATTTAACCTGTTATCTACATACTATTCACAATACCGAAACTATTACCACCCAGAAACTGGTGTCACAATCCACGAACATACTACAATTTACTACAAATACTGGTCTGGAAGAAACTACATCTGTCTCGAAAGAAAAGAAAATAGGAAAATAGAAACATATGAGGGGACGCCAGGGCCTGCGGACACCAGCAGGACTACCTTGTGTCTCTTAGACGAAGTATCTGCAACCGACCTCTCGATCAGCCACTACCAGCTCCGAAATCTGCACAGAAAGTGCAGATTGCGGTATCAGTACAACTGACCCATGTACTGGTAAGTGCTGAGCCTAACCTCGATGAGGTAGTGACGAGGCTACGGCGGGGCATTTATAATATGACCTGCATACAGTATATAATAATGCAAAAGGAAGTGTGGAACGAAATGGAACGGTAACTTGCAGCAAAAGTAAATACGAAACTCAATTATCTTGCCAGTACTCAGCTATAACCAATCCTTAAGAGAGTTACAATGTTACAGAAACAAATCACAGCAGGAGAAGAATACATAAACAACAAAATGATGCGGTGCGCATCCCGATCCCACTAGATAATCAGTAACAATATGAACATTCACCCTTATTATTCCTGTTGCGGCGTGCAACCCGATCCCACCAGTCCACCCTTGTTACTCCTCAATATATCACCCTTATTCCTCCTGTTGCTGCGTGCAACCCGATCCCACCAATCCACTCTTATTACTCTTGTTGCGGCGCGCAACCCGTTCCCATCAGACAATCACATTTCACCCTTATCCTCCTCAATATATCACCCATATTGCTCCTGTTGCGGCGTGCAACCCGATCCCACCATATCAGTACCAATCACACAACAAGAACAAGTATTTCACAATTCAGCTCAAACCCCCCCCCCCCCCCCCCAATATTTATGCCTCAAATCAAAACAAATAGAAGGCTATACACTTATGAAACTTCAATCAATTACTACTACACATTGAGACCAACCAAAATATACCATGATACATCATGAACCAACTTAAACCAATAATGTAACACAATGAAACTACGGAACAGTTACTACCTTCAATAAAGAAAACAAGATCTAACAAGAAGCAATTAAACATGGAAGAACCAATAAGCATGTAGCAGTTAAGACAGTAAAACAATATAATAGGAATGGGGAAGGGAACAGGCGAAACAGAAAATTTTGGCGGCACATAGGTACTTGTCACCTCACCTATACGCCACACACATGGATTTTCACATAGCAATTAAGTCGGGGATTTCTAATCCCTCAAGTCAAAGTTAGACACAACACTTACCTCAATCCAACGACCAACTCAAAGCTCAATTACCGCTTTTACTCTAAATTCCACCTCCAATCCACTCGTATCTAGTCATAATTAACTTAATAACATCAATTATCATTAAAGAAATCAATTTCAATACATAATTATGAGTTTCCCAACATTTTCCCCAAAAAGTCAAAAACCGACCCGGGCCCGCTTGGTCAAAACTCGAAATTTGGACCAAAACTTGATTACCCATTCATCCCCAAGACCGGATATACAATTGGTTTTGGAATCTAACCTCAATTTGAGGTCTAAATCCCCAAATTTCGAAATTCCTAAGTTCTACCCGAAAATACCCAATTCCACCATGAAAAATCCTAGATTCTAGGATGAAATTTTGTAAAAAGAAGTAAAATATTTAAAGAAGTGAGTTAAGAATCATTTACCTATGATTTGGGGAAGAAATAGCCTTTGGAAAATAGCCCCTTAAGGTTTAGGTTTTGAAAAATGGGAGAATGAACGAAAAATCCCGTCTAAGTCTAAACTTATCAGCTGCAGATGTCGCATTTGCGACCTGAGCTTCGCAAGAGAAAAGTATCACAAATGCAAACTCCTCGCATTTCTGCTGCCATCGCAAATGCAAAGTCCCAGTCGCAAATGCGAACCTGGACTTCCGCAAATGCAGCCTATTCTTCGCAAATGCAATCTACCCAGTCCCCTCCCCTGCTTTGCAAATGCGAACAATATTCGCAAATGCGAGGCTCGTATTTGCGAGCCAGAGCTCGCAATTGCGAAGTCTGCAGACCTAAAGCATACCAGCAATTTTTTCTATGTTTCATATCACCTGTAGCCTATCCGAAACTCACTCGAGCCTTCGGGGCTCCAAAACAAACATGCACACAAGTCTTAAAACATCATACGAACTTGCTCGCTCGATCAAATCGCCAAATAACACCTAAAACCATAAATTTAACACTAAATTGCATGACATTTTCAAGAAAGTTTCAAAACTTCTATTTTCTCAATCAAAGGTCCGAATCACGTCAAATCAGTTCCGTTTCTCACCAAATTTTACAGACATGACTTAATATTATATTAAATCTATACCGAGCTTCGAAACCAAAATACTGGCCCGATACCAACGAGATCAAACATTAATCAATTTCCTTAAATCATTAGATTTTCAGTCTTACAATTTTCATCAAAAATTCGTTACTCGGGCTTGGGACCTCCGAATCCGATTCCAGGCATACGCCCAGGTCCCATATTTTACTACCGACCCACCAGGACCGTCAAAATACAGGTCCAGGTCTGTTTACCCAAAACGTTGATCGAAGTAAAAAAAAATCAACTTTTTAGGCCAGAACTTATTATTTCATCAATTTTTCACATAAGAGCTTTCCGGATACACGCTCGGACTGTGCACGCAAATTGAGGAGGAATAAAATAAGGTTTTGAAGACCTCAAAACACGGAATCGTATTCTAAAATACAAGATGACCCTTTGGGTCATCACAAAATCTTGCAACTGGGAAAACTAATGGAGCATTAAGAGGTGAAGATTTAATTGATGTCCTACTAAGACTTATGAATGATACTAGTCTTCAATTTCCCATTACCAAACGACCATATTAAAGCTGTTATTGTTGTAAGAACTATTGATTACTACAATCATATGCTTTTTCTTACTCCCATACCTATTGCCATAGCTAAAAGATTTTTAATTCTATACCAAAAATGAGAATTTCTTATTAGAAAAATAAATAATGCTGTAAACTTGGTCACTATTAATTTGCAGGACATGTTTGCTGTCGGAACAGAAACTTCATCAACAACAACTGTATGGGCTATGGCCGAAATGATGAAGAATCCAAATGTATTCACAAAAGCTCAAGTAGAAGTGAGAGAAGCCTTTAAAGACAAAGTAACATTTGATGAAAATGATGTGGATGAGCTTAAATACTTAAAGTTAGTTACTAAAGAAATTTTGAGACTTCATCCACCATCTCCACTTTTGGTTCCAAGGGAATGCAGGGAAGATACAGATATAAACAGCTACATTATTCCAGCGAAGAACAAAGTAATGGTTATTGTTTGGGCATTGGGAAGAGATCCAAAATATTGGGATGATGCAGAAAGCTTTAAGCCAGAGAGATTTGAGCAATGTTTTGTGGATTTTTTTGTAATAATTTTGAATTTCTTCCTTTTGGTGGTGGACGGAGAATTTGTCCTGAAATGTCATTTGGTTTAGCTAACCTTTACTTGCCATTGGCTCAATTGCTGTATCACTTCGACTGGAAACTCCCAACCGGAATGAAACCAAGTGACTTGGACTTGACTGAATTAGATGGAATAACTATTGCTAGAAAGGGTGACCTTTACCTTAAAGCCATTCCTTATCAACCTTCTCGTGAGTAATTTAATAGCATCAGGTTTTTAGTTCCATTGTCAACCTCAATATTGTATACTCTTTCTGATGTTTCAGGTTTTACCGACTTGTAATAAATGTAGTTTTTATAACATGTATCACATCCCATGTATATGAAAGACGCATTAATTAATTAAATAATTAATTCTGCCATTATATTATGCACTACGAGAAAGTTAAGATACGACGGCATTTTTTAAATGTCGTTTTAATTAAGTCACATAAATATCACAAAATGAATTGCCGATATTTATTTGACACTTAAATCAAATGTCGTAAATTTCAGTGTCAAGAACCGACATTTATAATAAGGTTGCTAAATAAACTATGACAGTTATTTACGACTCTTATCCAATGTCACCAATTTTGAGTTATAGCTCATTCTAGGTGCGACATATAAGAAAATGTCGGCAAATCATACCCATGCTTGCGACACATACTTAGAAATGTCGGGAAATTATCTCTAATTAATCCATTTTTTTCTTCCTTTTAGATGCTAAAAATTTAATACCACCACCATTCATATAACTTTGATACCACAAGTCATACACCAAAAAAGAATTTTGTATTAATAACAAAAGAGTAACTTACATACTTTAATTTTTAAAATCACAGAACACTATTAAATTATGGTTCTCAAACAATACAATTTATTCCTGATGCAACTTTAGAACAAGCTAAGAATACTAATAAACTCCAATGCTGTGATGACCCGATAGGTCATCCAGAGTTTTAAACCTAAATTCCGTGTTTCGAAACCTCAAATACCTCATTTATCCTTTCTCAATTTGCGTGTGCAGTCCAGGTCTTTTTCCGGAAGACTTTTGTGTTAAAAATTGATAAAGTATGAAAATTTGCCTTTAAAATCCATTTGAGTTGACTTTGGTCACCGTTTTGAGCAAATGAATCCGAATTCATGTTTTGACGGTCTCTTTGGGTCCATATTGTAATTTGGGACTTGGGCGTATTCCCGGAATCGAATTCGGAGGTTCATAGCTCGAGTTATCTCTTTTTGTCGAAATTTTGAAGTTTAAAGGCTTAATGAATCTAAAGGTTTGATCAATATTTGACTTTGTTGATACTGGATCCGCATTTTGGTTTCGAGACTCGGTATTGGTTCATTACTATATTTATGACTTGCCTGTCAAATTTGGTGAGAAACGGAGTTGGCTTGACGTGATTCAGATGTCCGGTTGTTAAAATAGAAGTTCTAAAGTTTTCTTGAAAATTTCTTTTGATTTGGTGTTCGATTCATAGTTCTAGGTGTTATTTTGGCGATTTGATCGAGAAATCAAATTTGTATGATATTTTTGGACTCGTGTGCATGTTTGGTTTAGAGCCCCAAGGGCTCGTGTGAGTTTTGGATAGGCCACAGAGTGAGTTTGGACTTAAAAACAATGCTGGTGGGCATTGGTTCTGGTGCAGGTCTCTGACCTCGCAATTGNCTTTGTATGGCATCTGTGTATGCCTCAAGTTCTTTAACTGTACCATAAGCATCAAAGGTGTCATCCACAATCGAAATCATTGATATGGTTTTAACAAGCATGACGCGAGCTTGAGAGTATTGAGGCTCAAAATAAACTCCTAATGCCCAAAAGTAGCATTCAACTACTCGATCTCTAGCATATGGAAGTGTTGTTACGAAATCCAAATCTTTCCACCACCTGCAGCATAACAAATCAACATAGGTACCTGATATATGGTCAATCAAAAAGGGTTCATCGTTTTAATTTATCGCACCTTGATACTTCAGCAAGTTCTTGTTTGTGCAACATCTGGAGCAAGTTGAAATCCAATTTGGCAAATCGAAGTAGCACATCATTTTTTGATTGTTCCTTCTCGTAGATTGATGAGATGAAGAATCGGGTCTCGACTCTAGGTACGCCCTTGTGCAAACATTGCTCAAGGGCATGTGTCACTTGCTCCCTAAGTGGAGATTTCAAATGTAGAGCTGCAGATTCAAGATGGATAGTGGAGAAAGCAAGTGCGTCTTCTAAGATATCGTCAACATGAGTCTTTACATGTGAAGCTTCATACAAGTTCAACAATCCTAAGACATCACTAGCAAGAGACTCCTTGAATTTGCCATTTTCATCTTGGAATTTGCTGAATGTTTCTGGTTTTCAAGAAAGAATCCACAATATTAACCTTCCGGCAAATGGATAATAAACTTAACAACTCTAAATGCGTGTTTCATGATGAACTTACGAGGAGAGATGTTGAAACCATGTTGTCTGAGCAATCGAAATTGAAGTGCAGAAGTGCACAAATCGTCGCAGTTTGAGTTTTGGTTATAAATTTGATCCAAAATCTCATCAATTTCTTTCTCAAAGTGGTAGGAGATGCCAAGGCGTTCAATAATGNGTTATTTTGGCGATTTGATCGAGAAATCAAATTTGTATGATATTTTTGGACTCGTGTGCATGTTTGGTTTAGAGCCCCAAGGGCTCGTGTGAGTTTTGGATAGGCCACAGAGTGAGTTTGGACTTAAAAACAATGCTGGTGGGCATTGGTTCTGGTGCAGGTCTCTGACCTCGCAATTGCGAGGTCAGTATTCGCAATTGCGAAGAACCCCCAATTTCCTGCTTGGGTCGCAATTGCGAAGAAAATCTTCGCATTTGCGAAGAGGGGTGGGTCAGCCAAGGTTCGCATTTGCATCAAAGGGGTCGCAAATGCGGAGGACCACAGTTCGCATTTGCGAACAAATCATCGCAAATGCGATGATAGCAGAGATGGGGGACTTTCGCAATTGCGAAGGGTTTCTCGCATTTGCGGGGTACGCAATTGCGAACCCGGGTCGCAATTGCGACATCTGCGCCTTGTCAAAAGCTGAGTTACACGTGATTTCTCTCATTCTTTAAACTTTTCAAACTTAGATACCCTAGAGGCAATTTTTCCAAGAGCCCTTCTTCCCCAATTCATTGGTAAGTGATTCTAACCTATATTCTTTCAATCTTCCATTGCATTTCATAAGATTTCAACCTAAAATCTAGGATTTTCATGGTGGAAACTGGGGGTTTGGGAATAATTAGGGGTCTTTGTCAAATTGGAATTTAGACCTCAAATTGAGGTCGGATTTCAAAACAAATCACATAACCGGGCTCGGAGGTGAATGGGTAATCGAGTTTTGGCCCGAATTTCGGGTTTGGACCAAGCGGGCCTGGGAGTTAACTTTTGTTGACTTTTTCAATCCTAAATTGAATCTTTTACGTTCGTGGGTAGTTCATAAGGCTTATGTTGAACCATTTGGTTGATAATTTGCTAGATTCTGTTGGTTCGGAGGCTTGTTTGAAAGGCAAAGCCGTGGTTGAGCTTTGAGTTGGTCTTTGGAGCGAGGTAAGTGTCGTGGTTAACCTTGACTTGAGGGATTAGGACTTGTTTGCTTATTTGTTACTTGTTTAAATGTTGGATACAATGTATATGTGAGGTGACGAGTACTTATGCGTTGTTGTTGGGTTAAAGCATGCGGGAGGGACTTGTTTCTTGTAATTTATTATTTTCTTTGATCATGATATCTATGCTTAGACTATTTAATTACTAAATTGATCGTTCTTTCCACATTTATGGGCTATCTGTGGTAAATGAGTATTGTTTATGAAGTTGAAGTTGGTGTTGTGGAACGATTGTTGACGTATGGTTTTTCCTTGTTTATTCTATCTCCCTATTATCATATGTTCATTGTTATATGGTAAGGGAGAGTGCTAATGCCCGAAGGGTGATGTCGTGCCGTATTTGAGTGTTAATGCACGAAGGATGATGTCGTGCCGTATTTGAGTGTTAATGCATAAAGGGTGATGCCGTGCCGTATTTGAGAGTTAATGCACGAAGGGTGATGCCGTGCCATAGCTATTGTTTCATGATAAAAATGAGAGTAAAAGCACGATGATGCCGTGCCGTTGTTATTGTTTTATAGTGAGGTTGAGAGTAAAAGCACGAAGGGTGATGCCATACCGTTGTTATTGTTTTATAGTAAGGTTGAGAGTAAAAGCACGAAGGGTGATGCCGTGCAGTTTTATTCATTATGTTTATTCGTTTTACCTGTTGAAGTCTTATTGACTGTTTCTTGTTATCATTCCTTGTTGTAGTTACTGTATTTTTTGCACCCCTTCGTATGTCCCTTCCCAATTGTACATGTTTTAGCCTTATTTGTTGTTATGTTGTACGTATATTGTTATCTGTACAAACTTATTTACGTGGGTGTCCTGTCATAGCCTCTTCACTACCTCGTCGAGGTTAGGCTCTATACTTACGAAGTATATTGTAGATCTGCTGTGTAATTAGTAAGAGAACAAAAAGAGATAAACACTGGTGAGGCATTGTATCAAGAAAAGAAAAGAGACATAGAGATTAAGTTGTTGGTGTAAAGCTACATCATCCATTCTGTACTCAAGGAATATCTGTTAGTATACTGTATTTGTAAAATAATTCTGGAAATATAAATGAACATAAACAGAAATGAACAACGAAATAACAGAAAACCAATTCGAGCCCACTGAAATCACAGTGTTTCCTTAAGGAATTTAATCTCCTCCTAGTACCCAAGGTTATGGATTATTTCCTCTCAGGATAGAACGAATCACACACTGGTGTAGTGGTACTTCAAACCCTAGTGTTTCAGCGAACACAAAGTTCGGTAGCAAATCACACTTACTGTTGCTTTGTTTGATGCTAAAAGTATGCAGAAGAAGGAGAAGAAACTCAAAAAATTATAGTGAAATTCTGAGCAGAAAAGTGTTGTATTTATAGCCAAAGTTGGGCTGAAATCTGAAGAGGTGCAACTCTTCAGAATGGCTGTTTATGCAAAACGGCCACAACATAAATGCCATTACATAAATGGCCATTTACTCAACAATAAAGAGGGAAAATTGAAGAGGGTAATTAATTTTCTGTTACCAAAATAGAAAAACGGATTGGATTTAATATTAATATTTAATATTAATATTCTGTTATTAAAACAAATATTTAATAATATTTCTATTAATATTTTATTATTAACAAATAAATTTGGTCCGAAAAGTTAATCAATCAATCGAAGCCGGAGCCGGAGCCGAGCCGAGCGACGGCGACGACGACGACGACGACGAGGCTTGCCTTCTTCTCAACTCTTTAAGAGCTAGAAGAAGAGCAATTGCTTATATACCCATACAAAACCTCTTCCTCTTCCAGTATGGGACAATGTCCATTTACCAGGGGGGAAACTTAAAATTTCACTCAAAAATTTCATTTCCCTCCATTTTCCATTCACCCTCTTTTAAGTATTTAATATATTAATTAAATACATAAAAAAAATCCAACAATATCGATCCCTGAAAGAGAACACCCTTGCAATCATTATGTAGCTATCATTATAATATGCATTGCAAGCTTGTATTAACCTTCTCTGGTGGCTCAATTCAGGTGGCTGATATCTCCATAACAAATTCTTGGCTTAGATTTCCAAGTCAGTGCATATCTTAAACCAAGAGAAGCTCTTAAAATCACACATATCATCCCGTATGATTACCTTGATCTTTTCCAGCTTCATTTTTGGCAAAATTTGACTCTTTAAACACTTCATTTAGTCCAAGTAGGTGCTTCTACTCTCAGGGTACCTTAATGAAGTCATTAAGATATAAATTAGACCAAAATAATATTCAACACTTGCAGGGCTTTACATCTTGTTTGGCAGTTGTGCTCGTCAAATTAATATCCCGATATTGAATTCTTTTCTGGGGACAATGGGTAGAATATATTCAAGTTAATATGTGCGAAAAAAACTGAAATAAAAAACAAAATGTACCGGTAGTATTATTTCTTACAAGGATATTAAGGAACCCGATGGGAAGTGCATCGCTCCATTGCAAAAGGCAGTTGCTTGGCAACTTTATACAGCATGATAAAATTAAATAAATAGATTTAATTCTTTCAACAAAGGTGAATGAAGTCGACCAGCAACAAATGCGGTCTAAACTTCAATAGAATCCACAAGTAGGGCAATAATGTGTGGTTTTAGGACTTTCTCCGGATGAGTGTATCCATCTAGATTGTGTATATATGTAACCTCAACAATACGTGCAAGATTGAGAATACGAGATAAAAACTCTGTAGAGACAGGAGTGGGCCTAAGAAGTCCTTCATTAAGATCCTTCCATGCCGCCTCAGCCATTTCTTGAAATTTGGTCATTGCCTCTTCTGTTGATATGCCATAATCTCTCATGCAACACTCAATTCCTGTTGTAATTTGTCCCCTACTTTTCTCAACCTGGAAAGTTAGATAGATTACGGGTTAGCTTTTATATTTTTGCAATACTTTATTTGTCCAAATTACATATAATTATATAAGTTTGTGAGATACAACTCATACCTCGTATGTGGCTGTGTCGTCAATAACTCGGCATATTATCACACTAGCTTCAAGAATTTTAGGATTCTTTGACAGCCACTCAAAATCCTGCTCCGTATCAGACTTCATGCCCAAATACGATGTTGTCGCGAGATAGTAATATGTAGTAGTTGCTAGTGCATTGCTTAGGTATTCAGAAACGGGTGGCTTATATCCTTCAATAAACCATGTCGACTCGACATTATAATTTCTTACTACTTCTTTCATCTGTGATTACAAAATATATATGTTTAAGTGTTAGATAATTTTGATTGAATTGTATAAGTTTAAGATCACTAAAAGACGTACAGAAGGTAAAACAAAAACGAGAAACGGAATAAGGAAAAAACATATTTCAATAGTTAAGTTGCTCAAACATACTCTTTCTATTGCATGGCAGACAATATGAGATCTTCCAGCACTAGACAATTCCTTTTCATAATCCTCGTAAAGATCTAGAATAGCTTTATAACTGATTTTCATGTAATCAGGAAGGCGATCAATTTCGTTGATATCCCATCTGCAGGATGAAAAATTAAGGTGAATTCATACATTTTGAAAGATGCATTTTGAAAGAGCACAACTATAATGAGTAGAAGTTCATCTTAATCTTTTCACGATGACATTTACGTACTATCAAGGAATATCTGAATAAGTGAATTGATGAAGTTCATACCTTTGTATGGCATCTGTGTATGCCTCAAGTTCTTTAACTGTACCATAAGCATCAAAGGTGTCATCCACAATCGAAATCATTGATATGGTTTTAACAAGCATGACGCGAGCTTGAGAGTATTGAGGCTCAAAATAAACTCCTAATGCCCAAAAGTAGCATTCAACTACTCGATCTCTAGCATATGGAAGTGTTGTTACGAAATCCAAATCTTTCCACCACCTGCAGCATAACAAATCAACATAGGTACCTGATATATGGTCAATCAAAAAGGGTTCATCGTTTAATTTATCGCACCTTGATACTTCAGCAAGTTCTTGTTTGTGCAACATCTGGAGCAAGTTGAAATCCAATTTGGCAAATCGAAGTAGCACATCATTTTTTGATTGTTCCTTCTCGTAGATTGATGAGATGAAGAATCGGGTCTCGACTCTAGGTACGCCCTTGTGCAAACATTGCTCAAGGGCATGTGTCACTTGCTCCCTAAGTGGAGATTTCAAATGTAGAGCTGCAGATTCAAGATGGATAGTGGAGAAAGCAAGTGCGTCTTCTAAGATATCGTCAACATGAGTCTTTACATGTGAAGCTTCATACAAGTTCAACAATCCTAAGACATCACTAGCAAGAGACTCCTTGAATTTGCCATTTTCATCTTGGAATTTGCTGAATGTTTCTGGTTTTCAAGAAAGAATCCACAATATTAACCTTCCGGCAAATGGATAATAAACTTAACAACTCTAAATGCGTGTTTCATGATGAACTTACGAGGAGAGATGTTGAAACCATGTTGTCTGAGCAATCGAAATTGAAGTGCAGAAGTGCACAAATCGTCGCAGTTTGAGTTTTGGTTATAAATTTGATCCAAAATCTCATCAATTTCTTTCTCAAAGTGGTAGGAGATGCCAAGGCGTTCAATAATGTCAATGAAATTCAATGTATCAGCCAATTTCATTCCAGTTGCTAACAGCATATTCCTCGTTTGTTCCTTCAATGATTCAATCTCTTGAGCATACTTTTCAGCAACCTATTTATAATGTATTTAAAAAATGAAAACTGAAATTAGAAAAGCTAATGTTGTTCAATAAACATAAAGAAGAAACTAACCATGTTTGCAAGAAGAAACTACAAATGAAGAATACTACAAATTACCTGATTTTCAATGGAGAATGAAAGGAACTGATCACCCCAGAGACTAGGGGAGAAGTCGGCGACAGGACGAACAATCTCTTCTTCATAATTGCCAACTACAGCTGAGGCCATTGCTATAAAATTTATACTTTTAGTACCACAAAGAATTTTGGTTCTTAGTTCTCTGAGGAAGAAAGAAGGTAGACTGATGAGTCAAATGGAAGAGAAGGCATAAGTATTTATAATGCTTTCTTATTTCTTCATTTCAGTTGCCTTGCCTGACCAATCATCATCAGCCTTTTGATTTCTTCCTTGGCGTCTCAACTAATAGGAGTAGTATTTCTTACGGAAAAAATATTTGTATTGTGGGACATCATACGTCTCGAAAATAATGTTTACTTTCCTAGTAACTACTTTTTATTATAAACGTCAAATATCCATTATAAGTGATCCCAATCTATTTCTAATCATATTCCATCAACTTATCTTAGATTTTAACATCAAAATCATGTGAACCAAGTAGAAACTTGGGAAACTATGTCAAGTTTTTAAAGAATGAGAATTTGGGATTTGAGAGTCCAAGAGGACTCGAATTTGAAAGCTAATCACGTATATGGACTTGTGGGGCTATGGGTAGTCAAGACCTACCTTTGGACCCGGATTTTGATCAGGCGGGCCCGGGGGATGACTTTTGTTGACTTTTTAGAAATTGTATAAAGATCACAACTTTATTAATTGAAATTATTTTCTCTTACATTGTGTGATGTATTTAAGTCGTCTTTGGCTAGATTGAGCCGAGCGGAGGTGAATTTGTAAAGGAAAAAGCTAAATTGAGTATTGAGTTAGCCAAATTGAGGTAACTGTCTTGCCTAACTTTGTTCAGGGAATTTTTCCTACTATTTGACATTATTTGCTACATGCGGGGAGATACATATATGACGTGACGAGCATATATGCATGTGCCAGGGTTAATTATGCTCGGGGGTAGATTATGCTATGAATTGTGCCTTGTAGAGTTACGCGACCTTTTAGCTTCATGTCTTACTTGACTCATAAATACTAAGAATATATAATTAAATGTTAGAAAGCAAGATTTAGTTTATTATTACTTGATTAAAATTAGACGGAATTCTGAGAAAACATTGATGTGTCTAATACTCTAATTCAGTCATCATTATGCTTAATCATTAATACATTGCTACGGCCGATATTCTTGTGATATTAGATTCTATACTTGTGTTGTAGATCATTCTTGAGATTTGTTGAAATACTTGAATAATAAGGTTCTTGAGGGTTTATTGAACTCATGAGTCGAGGGTCTATTGAAAACAACTTCTCTATCCTCACAAGGTAGGTGTAAGGTCTGTGTACACACCACACTCCCCAGACTCCACGGTGTGGGATAATACTGGTTATGTTGTTGTTGTTGTTGTTGTTGTTGTTGTTGAGGGTTTATTGAACTATTGTTGGATTGAAGTTGTGATTGGGGTTCATTTGGAATATTCGTTTAAACACTCTCCTTGACGTTATTTATGCTTCCTACCTTGTTTGTCATTGATATCCATATGCTTGGTAAGGAAGAGTGTAAAGCACGAAAGGTGATGACGTGCCACATTATGAGAGTGTAAAGCACGAAGGGTGATGCCGTGCCATGATTATGTGAGTGTAAAGCACGAAGGGTGATGCCGTGCCATATCATTTGAGAGTAAAAGCACGAAGGGTGATGCAGTGCCATGTCATGAGAGTGCAAAGCACGAAAGGTGATGCCGTACCATATCATTTGAGAGTAAAAGAACGACGGGCAATGCTGTGCCATGTTATGAGAGTGTAAAGCACGAAGCGTGATACCGTGCCATATCATTTGAGAGTAAAAACATGAAGGGTGATGTCGTTCCATGTTATGTGAGTGTAAAGCATGAAGGGTGATGCCGTGCCATTTCATTTATATTATCATGCTTTTATATTATCATGAGTTCATGGCCCGATGGGTGTTTCCGTGCAGGCGAGGACGAGGGACATGCATTATATTGTGATATCTTTTCCTTGTTTATATGTTCATGCCTTTACATTGAGTTGTTATTGTCGTACTTATGGTTCTTATGTGACTTGTCGTTATTGTCCTATCTTTGTCCTCTATCTCAATTGTTATTGTATAGACCATGTCTTCTACTTGCTTGACTTGCAAATACCATCCCTACTTCTTGCTGTTATAGTTACATGCATATCGTGTCTATTTTGTTGCACTTTTGTACAAGCCTTCTACCATGTTAGTCATTCATGCCTTTACTTGTTAACCTGTAAAGATCATGTGTTCCCTTCTTATGTGATATATCTATATCTAGGCCTCTACCATGCTAGTTAGTTGATGTTTATATTCCTTCTTCCTAATTACTGTCATTTCTCCTATGCCTTCCGCCTAGTACATTATTGTTGCCCATATATACATCCTCGTTCAATATTGCTACTTGTGTATTTCCTACTTGTCATTCCTGTTATCGGCATTTTTGCCATCCGGTTGATACTGTTATACGCATATTTGGCGAGGATGAGATGAATGCACGAAGGGTATTGCCGTGCAATTGACATGATATCTAAGTACATTCCTCACGCTATGAAAGTCATGGAGTGACTATCGTGGTTATTGGTTTTTCGCTCTAAGGAAAAGATCGGTCGAGATATTGGAAAATGCTAAATTTTGATCTCTTCTAGTACTCAGTTATTGCTTTGCATGTTCGTTTCGTGTACTCTTTACTGTTACACTGTAGTATTGTTCTATTGCTAGTTTACTGTACAGGTTATATCAATGAGTATCTTTTAACTAAAAAGCCTCGTCACTACTTCGACAAGGTTAGACAAGATACTTACTGGGTACATGGGGTCGGTTGTACTCATACTACACTTCTGCACCTTGCGTACAGATTTCTGAAGCGGAGCTGCTGGTGATGTCGGGAGCTGACTCTAAAGTTGTTCGTGCATTCTGGATATAGCTGCCACTTGTCATTGGTAGCTTTAGATTTTGTTATTCTGTTTATGTAACTTCCAAACAGATCGTGTAATTATTTGTACCAACTTTGTAAATTCCTAGTTTTAGAAGCTCATGATTCGTACTACCAGTCCTTGGGTTAATATATAAATATTCAGATAATTCTTCACTGTTTTCCTATAAATCACATTAGGATTGTGTTGACTGCTAGATGGCTTACCAAGCGGCTCGAGTTAGGTGTCATTACGACTGGTGGATTTTGGGTCGTGACATACTTAAAACAAAAAAATAAGATAAAAAAATAAAGTGCCTTAAATAAAAGAAATTTAAGAGATGATGGATAATCATTAGGACTTGGACTAATTTTTTAAAGTTTGCTAGAAATAGCAATAAATTTGGTTGGGTAGTATAACAGATATGTATATTTGGCCAGATAATATAATAGTAAAAATAATTTGCCGAAAAATATAACAGAAGATGAATATAGATAATATTCAAAAGTAACAGGGTAAATATGACCCTTTACCCTTCTTATAAACGTCAAATGTCTAGCCGCCTTAGTTAACTGTCTTTCTTAGTCATGCTCCGGAAATTACAAGGGAATTTCCCGGCATAGTGACAAAAACATTCATATTTTGGCTTCACAATAATTGGTACACAAAACTAATTTTTTCACATCATTATGGTTCTTTGAGTCAGCTGAATTATTTTGACTCTGAAGAAAGTTCAACAGTTAAGTAAACAAAGTCTGCTTTGACCAGATGTTGAGAAACAAAAGTAGCAGAAAAATATATATTATTCCTACTATTATATTTGTCTTTACATATCCCTTTCTGGCCAAAACAAAAGCCTATATAAAAGATTATAACTGACCTTTGAAGTATATCATCGAACCAACTAATCCTCCATTTTTCTCCCAAAATGGAATTCTTCAGCCTTTTGATTTCTTCATTGGCGTCTCAGTAAATCCAATATAATAGGAGTAGTATTTCTTTATGTTTTCTCAAGATAACTGTGTTGTGGGAGATCATATGTCGGAAAATAATGTTTACTAGTAACTACTCTTTCTTATAAGAGGAAAGTGTCAGATTTTACTCTCTACTTTCGAATATATATTTTCTATAGTTATTCTTGTTGATGTTTTATACTTCAATACCACACAAGAGGGGGGTGATTTGTGTGGTGGCCAATTTTTCGCTTAAGCTGCTTATGGAAGCACCTGGTTCTTCTACGTGTTCCTTAACCTACTATTGAAGAAATAGTAAATGCGGAAAGTAAAGAACACAAGTATTTTACGTGGAAAACACCTGGCTCAAAAGGTGAAAAAACCACGACCTACTTTCCAGTAGGATTTTCCAAACTCTCCACTAAATTCACTGAGCCAAAAACTGCATTTACAAAAACTCTTTTGTAAACCTAGGACTAACTCTACTCCCGTTGTAGCGCACAGCCTCAACTGTTGCGACAACTTCAAGTTAACTCTAACTTGAAAACTCTGAGAACCTAATAGAATTACTTCTAGATAAAGCTGAAAGGTACAATTTAAGAACACCTACTACAATTGAACTAGAATAAAAGACAGACACTTGGAACTGGTTCTTCTATCTGGTTCAAGTAGCTTGAGGTTTGCACGCTTGAATCGCACATGAACTGCTTGCAAAATTGCCTTGCTATTTTGCTCTCAATTAAAGTTTAACTTCTGCTTATGTGCATTTCCTGTAAAAGAGAACAACACTGATATTTATAGAGTCAGTAAATAGAGATTGACTAGAATTCTGATGCTACTCTTCCTTGGTGGAAGAGTTCTAGTTGATCTCAACCTCTAACTCCTTCCCTTTCTTAAACCGTGTTCTCTTTGAGTAAGGAGTCCTTCTCCTTAT
>NW_017671506.1:284715-286579 GCF_001879085.1 Nicotiana attenuata
AATATACATATATATAGGTGTAATAATGAATTTGAAATAGCTACTCCTATAGTCGGTTTGGTTCGGTGTTTTTCGGTTTTTTTCTGATTAAAACCATAACCAAACCAAATTTGATCGGTTTTTAAAATTCAAAACCAAAACCAAACCAAACCAAAAAGTATCGGTTTTTTTGGTCGGTTTGGTTTGGTTTTCAGTTTGGTTCGGTTTTTCGGGTTTTTATGAACACCCCTAAGTGGCACCTTACAACGGGCAAGAACAGTAGTGAGAATGAAACCATAAGGAGTGGCATGGGCCTTGGAGCCATTGATAACCCTATCAAGTAGCTTGATCATAAATCCAGGCCAGTTGATCTGCCGCCCACTTTCAAGACACTCCATCAAAACCAAGTCCATGTAGTTGGAAATGTGCCTTCTTTCCTGCCTAGGCAGCACACACTTGTTGACGAATTCAAACAACACTTTATGGGATGGCTTAATTTCACCCTTATACACAACCTTGGCCTTATTCACTTCTGTGGTATCACAGAACTTCCTAGTAATGTCTAGGGAAGTAGGAAGAGAGTCCAGACTTGGCCATTTTTGCCTAGTATAGTCATCATAACCTTTAGAAGGAATGCCAAGGATTTCACCCAGCTCTTTTGTATCAAACGACACTTGAACCCCTTTCACATGGCTGGTAACTCAGCCATCCTTGACCTCTGCATTGGCTATGAAATCAATAATCTCATTTCTAGCCAGCCTGCCATCCAACTGAAAGACCATGTCCTTCCAACCCCTGAACATCTAGCGCATCAACCAGTAGAACCATCCCTGGTTCCTCCAAGTTCTTCAAAAGTCTACCCTTCAAGATGGTTCGTTTGCCAAACTTGGCCAGCTTATCTTGTTCATTATCCGATTCACCCTCTTCTTCACCACTCCAATCTTCCTCCTCAGTGATCTCAACTTGCTTGGCTTTCACAAAAGACCTTGTCCTTTTAACCAAAGAAGAAGGTTCAACAGTCTTGGATACAGATGAAGACTTCTTTGAGGAAGTCTTGGTCTTCTTGGGCTTAGGGGTCTGAACCTCCACAGTCACATGTTCACCCTGATAGACCGGGTCCATCTCATCCACATCAACAGCCTCAACAGGCTCTGCCACCTTTGCTTTCCCTTTGTCCATTCTTTTCTTCTTACTTTCTTCCATAGCTTTTTGCAACTCATCCTCACTCTGCTTCAACTTACTTCTTGTGGCCCTTCCTTTTGGTAGAGGAATATCAGTAGTTGTTGGAGAAGCAACCTTCCTTTTCTTGGTAGTTCTTGTAGTGCTAGGAGCTTTTGGTGTTGGAGTTCTCCTTTTCTTGGGATTATAGCTTGCACCGACCTTCTTCAGAAGATCTGCTAGGGTCTCCTCAATAGATGAATCCGGGAACTAAGTTAGGGGTGCATATTTTTCCATTCTTGTACAAGTTACTACACCTACTTTGTCCCTACTCAGTTCACCCATTAATCAAGCAAGATTTGGTGCATTACCCTAGTTTTAAACCAACCTAGTCTAATAGTTAAACAAAAAGAAGAAGCTAAACTACTGAACAAGCTATAAAAAAAATGAAAATAAGCAATTTAATTAATCACAAGTGCATGAAATGTTACCATGTTTATGAGGATTGAGTGCAAGTAGTCCAAGAAGGCAGAAAAATAGTCTTAGAAGAGGATGAACAGTATCTTAGAGCTCTGGGAGTTGAAAGTGAGAAAAGGGTAAAATGAAGCCCTAGGGCCCTATTTATAGAAAAACTGGGGGCCCTACACTCACCTACTAGCGCGGTCGCGCAAAAGTGACCGCGGACCGCGCTGGGTTTCAAATTCCGAAGTTTGAGAAGGCAACCTCA